>NW_008580183.1:413929-415814 GCF_000520115.1 Aphanomyces invadans | reverse complement strand
GAACCTCCCTGCCCCGAGCTCCCTGATCCCTCTAAGCCAGACCCCCCCAAACCAGAACCTCCCTGTCCCGAGCTCCCTGATCCCTCTAAGCCAGACCCCCCGAAGCCAGAACCTCCCTGCCCCGAGCTCCCTGATCCCTCAAAGCCTGACCCCCCCAAACCAGAACCTCCTTGCCCCGAGCTTCCTGAACCTAACGTGGGAGTTCAACGATTGCGTAAAGAATAGGGTGGCAACCTTCGAACAATACAAGTTTTGATGACTTCATGTGTGGCTTCTATCAACTTCTTGCCCTTCGTAGTAATATCGATAGAATTGTACATGGAGGTAAACTCACCTGGTTTCTTCGGACAATACATCACTGTGCTGAAGGCTCGTATCGTGATGTGAAGGTGGTCTAGGTCCACCTGACGGAAGGGTAACAATTGGTCCGGCTGTATTGCCAAGGCTGCTGTGTGGTGTCCATGAAAACCTCAAGGCGCATATTGCGTTTGCCGATGAGGGACTCTACGTGGAAGCCTAAGAAGCTTTACGCATGCACAATGGTATGTGGCAAGCGAAGGTCAAGTGGCTCGGGTTGGACGAAATGGAGCCCTGGGAGCCGGCCGTCTCCATTTATGAAGTCGAGCGAATTTTGTTTCGTCGCTGAGCAGCTGCCCGACACGAACAAGAGATGGTATGAGCGAAACGATTGAAGACATTGAGACAGCGTTGGTCACTTCTTGTGGGGGGGATTGATCTCGGCTAAACGTCTTCAACACAAAGCTATTGTATATGTTGCCGGAAACTATGTCAGCCTTGTCTCATGGACGTAATGTCGGGTGTCATCATCGGACGGAAAGTAGGCCAGTTTTAAGCTAGCTAGTTCTTACTCTAAATTGACCATTCGTACAGGATATCGAGGTTACAGTTCAAGCTGAACGCTCGTCGTTGAGCTATGATGGTATTCCATTTCGATCACCTTCGTGAAAAGTTTCCACCAGGTTCAGGGGGCCGAAGGGCACGTGACTCCGAGCGCGGCCATGGACAGCCCGCTCCACTTTTGCAACGTAACCAAGCACATGAATCCGTGGTGTTTTGGGCCAGATCAATTCGAAAATGCAGCCAACAGCGAAGCCCATTATGTTGGCACTGGGCCAGAGATCTGGCGGTATAAACCACCGGACAACTCGATGGGTTTGTCGTGATGTCGGGTACGTATATCTAACTGGCAAGGACGCGACTGGCATGCGTTTCGTAGGCACGGGAGGCACCGTCGGGGGCGTGTCCAGATTCCTCAAGGAGCAAAACCAGTCGTTTCAAGTGTGGCACTTCGACCCGATTGAAGGCGGGGCGTCGTCCGACTATGTCAACACCAAGCAGTCTACAATCGGGCCCGATGGCTTTGAGTTTATTCTAAAGCGCGATGGTGCCACGGTCAGTCGTGTAGTAGTGCGCGTTCTTCCGGCGCTCAAGTTGGCCATGGACGCGTAGGTCGCCAAAGGAATCGGTCTGGTACGTGTCACCCCCAACTTCAAAACGGGGTCCATCGCTCGCGGGGCACCAACGGGGAGATCGTTCAGATGGCGTACTACCTCCTTCGCCATGAAGGAACACTCCTGCGGCCACAGAATACACGTAGCATCACTGGCATGACGACGGCTGTTTGTGAGGCCGAGTATTGCCCATAACGCGGTGGTGGCAAATGGCTCGGGAATTGGGACCTGGGCACACGATCATGACGGTCTTGTGCGATGGGGGCGTCCGGTACCGCAGCAAACAATACCAAATAACTGGAGATAGAAAAGTTGACAGACCACGCCCCGCTGCAGTTGTTCAATGCGGTCCTCGCTCTAGATATCACCATCATTGAGGTCGCTTTGAGTCTAGTTTGGTGTACGAGGGGGGG
>NW_008580183.1:412980-413829 GCF_000520115.1 Aphanomyces invadans | reverse complement strand
GGGGGGGCGTCTTAGGGACCAGGGGTGGTACTCGTTGTTGTCGTGGTGACAGTGTGTGAGGTCGAGTTTAACCGTCAAGTATGGTCGTAAAATTGAACGAGCTGCGCCACGGATGGCGGCGAAGTCGACTCCCAGCGATTTCACCATTCGTCGTGGATCTCCATACGCATTGGGTGCACGGTGGGAACATGTACCTTGCTTGCCACCGCTTCGGGAGAATACATGCGAGTGCGGTCTCGGGCTTGTCGCGATCAAGCGGATGTTACTCGGAAGAATTGCGACAGGTCCATGCGATAGGGGCCCATGTGTATGAACGTTGTCTAGGCGACGACGATGATGACCCACATCCCACCCGAAGAGCACAGACGCCGATGTGCTCTCGTGGGTTGTGGGTGACTAGCTGCTGGTGGTCATGCGTGACAAGTTCGTCTGACCGTGGACGTTGCGACGCTGTGACACGAAGTTGTCTCAATGGGACACTACGCGAAAAACCAATTGCCGACATACGATCGGGCTCTGCCGCCGACCACTCCCGCGTGTTACCTCTACCGAGACCCCGACCCCACGCAAGACGTCGCCTCAACTTCAATTTTCAATTGCCCCAGCAATACCTAGCTTCATGGTTTTCCTCCGGCTTGCCCTTGCCGGCGCCGTGAGCCAATTCTTTGTCGAAGCTTCCAAGTACCCATGCTCGGCAATTGAAGCCAACATCGACTACTACGGCAACGATATTCGCCACACTCGCCAAGTGTCCGCTGAATATTGCTGCGACGACTGCGCCAACACCCCTGGGTGTCGTGTTTTCACGTGGACCGACTACGAAGGCGGAACTTGTTGGCTGAAGCACTC
>NW_008580183.1:412242-412880 GCF_000520115.1 Aphanomyces invadans | reverse complement strand
GAAGCCAACATCGACTACTACGGCAACGATATTCGCCACACTCGCCAAGTGTCCGCTGAATATTGCTGCGACGACTGCGCCAACACCCCTGGGTGTCGTGTTTTCACGTGGACCGACTACGAAGGCGGAACTTGTTGGCTGAAGCACTCAGTAGTGGAAAAGAAGGGAGCGATTGGAGCCATGTCGGGGTCGATTAAGTCGGAGCCCACGTCGGACAAGTGCGCCTACATCGAAGCCGACGTCGACTATTTCGACAACGACATCGCGTCGACTCGCCAGGCACATGCCGTGAGTTGCTGCGACGACTGCGCCAACACCCGTGGGTGTCGTGTTTTCACCTGGACCGACTACCAAGGCGGTACTTGTTGGTTGAAGCACTCCAAAGGGAAACCGAGGACCCGCGTTGGAGCCAAGTCGGGGTCCATCGAATCGTCACCTAAACCTGAGCCTCCTAAGCCTGAACCTCCGTGCCCGGAGCCTCCCAAACCCGAGCCCCCTAAACCCGAGCCTCCCAAACCTGAGCCCCCTAAACCCGAACCTCCTAAACCAGAACCTCCGTGCCCGGAGCCTCCCAAACCCGAGCCCCCTAAACCGGAACCACCCTGCCCCGAGCCCCCTAAACCCGAGCCTCCTAAACC
>NW_008580183.1:365772-376521 GCF_000520115.1 Aphanomyces invadans | reverse complement strand
CACAAAAAACCTGCTATTGTTGCAAGACCATCCTGCGACCTGATGGACAGGGCAGTGGGGATGTTCTCGACAGAACCGGGTGTTCTGACTATGTGTATGAACGATGTCGAGGCGACGACGATGATGACCCACATCCCACCCGAAGAGCACAGACGCCGATGTGCTCTATATAGGTTTGCTGCGCCAAAAATTAAAGGTATTGACGCGATAGCGCAGTGGTAAACCACGTGTCAGTCCCGGGTTCGAGTCTCGGGCCCTCTAAATATTTTTACTGAAATTTACAAAAGGAAATACAATCGCGGACGACTGCGTCAAATGCTGGTCGCTTCAGCACCAGCACTACAACGCGCTCTTGGTTGCGAGCCTGGGCTTGATCCACGTCATTCATGTCATGCTAAAGCCAGCAGCAGCGACTGCCGGGTCGTGGAAGCATTTCGCACGCACCAGTGCGCCCGCAATGGATGCATTGTACGCTTGGTACACCACGACGTGTGTCGACGTGTACTGAGCTAGAATCACTTGGCCATCGCCCGGCCAGTGGGAAATCGCGTCTTCATACGGTTCCACCGCAAAGGTGTCCATCCCTCTGCCACAAAGTCACTCACTGCCGTTCACGCCGTTGTTCGTCCTCACCACGACCTTCATTCACTACGAGCTGGATTTGCCGATGACCGCTCCATTATTACCGTGGAGGCGCGCGCACTCCATCCAATGCGCTGACGGGAGGACGTGAGGTAGATTGGCACAGACTAGAGTCTCCATGATGCAAGGGTCTCCCAGCTCGATCCTCTCGCTCGGACTGGTACCGATTTTTGGAATACATTGGCCTTCGTGGTCTCGAACCCAGTACCAATTGTATCGTGTTTTTGCAACATGCATTATACAGCCACCACCACCAGCTTGGGAGAGTCGCGCCGCCATGTCCGCGCTTCCGCAAGATGTCCCGCCGGCCGACGAGACTGATGACCAGTACCTTGCGGCCCAGAAGCACGCTCTCCTTCTTGTGCAAGATGGCCAAGTTGCAGAAGCCGACCGGTTCCTGCAAACCAGAGGGTACACACATCGACTGGCCACGGCCGTGCTGCAGTACTCGTTTCCGGGAGCTCCAGTTGCTGCGACTACACTAGCGTATACGTCGGACAGTCCCTCGATCGATCCACGCCCGTTTGTGTGTGCCGCGGACAATGCGCTCCCTCCAGCCATGCTCGCGTTCATGCAACACGCTTTGTCGTCGTCGCACTCGCCGTTTTGGAAAGCCCATCAATACTCCGTCGACCCTCCGTCGCCGTATTTCAGCTACGTCCATGACCTGTCGCAGCCGCGTGTGTCGGGCCTTGACGACGTCGTCCATTACCTGAAAGAACTGGCACAGGCACGAGTCCCTGCTGTCAAACGCGCCAAGTTTGCCGAGTGGTGGACCCATTGCCGCCCGCACGATTCGGGCCACCAGTTCCACTTTGACAGTGCGGACGAAGGCCGTGGTGGCGTGCGCAATCCCATCGTCTCGACTGTCATGTTTCTCGAAGCGCCGTGCGGCGGGCCAACGGTGGTGACCGACCAGAGCTTTGGCATGCCAAAGTTGGGCCGCCACGGCTGGCTCGTTCACCCGAACGAGAATCGTTTCGTCGTGTTCAATGGGAAAGTTCTCCACGGCGTTGTTCCTGGACGCCCTGGTGGCGATCACTCGAAAGCAGCAAACGATGCCACACCACCACGTCGCGTGACGTTCATGGTCGCGTTTTGGGACTTTGACGTGCGACAACTACCACCGCCAGCCGGGGAGCGTCCGGGGAGTGCCATGCCTCTGTCATGGAATGCAGACGAAGCCAGGGAGCCCGAATGGAAGCGGCGTTTTCTACCAAGGTGCGTTGTCCCCGACAGCCGTGACGACGCTTTGATCGAAGTGATACCTGTGACCCTGCCGCGCGTGTGGGAAAGAACAAATGGCCTTCCTTTGGACAACAAAATGCCCGCCTACGACGGGTGCTTCCAGGGGTTTTAAGATGCTTCGCTTGCCACGAGGGACGCATCGACCTGACAGGAGGACTTGTATGGAAACGAATACTAGACGGCATCACGCGAGTTCGCTGGTCCGACGCGTCCCGACCATCCATTCATTATTCAAAATAGTCTCGAAGGAGCTCAATGAATTCGGGGAGCTCGAGCGACTTGTTGGAGTTCGTGTCGAATTGAGCAATGAGCCGTTCGATGTCTTGGGCGGACACTCGGTCCAACGTATCGTTGTCACCGTACTCATGGCGACCGGCGTAAAACGCGTCGTTGTCGCGCAGGCCTTGAAGCAGCTCGTCGACGTCGATGGAACCGCTCTTGTCGTGGTCGAATATCTACGCAAATTCATGAGCTCCGAGACGGCGCAGGGTCGCGACGCGTTGGTACGCGAAATAGCTGGGTGAGGTCGTCGATGGCGTCTTTCGACAGTTCCCGCTGCTTGGGTTTGGCGGCGAACACTGCACTCAGCGCTAGTCGCGAATAGGCCATCATGTCATCTCGGACACGGGCATTCGCTTTGGGAAAGATCGCCTGCAACCAAGTGGTCATGGTTTCTAGAGTTTAAATGAAGGTGGAGAGGCACGGACTTTGAGCATCTCAGCCATGTCGAGCGATCCATTGTGATCGTGGTCCATGCACTCGAACAAACTACACAGCCGACGGTTGGTTGGGAGGTCGACGGTGGCGTCGAAATGAACGTCACTACCTCTCTAGCTCGTCCTTCATCTCGGCACCCTGCACGCGCACGAGCCGTTGTACGAACTCTTTGGTTTCGATGGACCCGCTGTTGTCGACGTCCGTGTCGACAAATAACTTGCACACTTCGTACACCATCTCTTTCGCGTACGGTCCTACAATGGATTGCGTCGGAATCGATTGCACGGGCGACGCTGAATTACCAAAGGTTTGCTTGAGGAGAAGCGCTTGGTCAGCCTGCACTCGATCCTTCGTCGTTTCGACGGCAGGCTTTGGCTTGGCCACGATAAGCGATGCCGCCTTGTGCACCAACGCAGTCGACTGATCCGCGGCGTCGGATCGCTTTTTCGACGATTTCGTGCTCGCCTTTTTAGGTTTAGATAACTTGTCAGCGACATCGTCTTCCACAAGTTTGATCGATCGCGCGATTGATGCCGAGAGATGCACGGGCTTGACCGTCGTAAAGGCATTGTTGCCTTGGACTTGCGACTGCGTCGTGCTGTCGTGGGTGGTGGTATGGCCGCCGCGGGTAGTCCGAGTCGCCTACAAACGTCGCTCCTGATTCATTGATGATGTTGAGCTGGACACACGTGTTGTATTATGCGTTCGATTTGGTCCATGTGTTGGTTCTGAGGGTGTTCAGGGGTGGTTTTCGGTTCATAGAGTTGGCGTCGGGGGGAAGATGTCTTGGCTGGGGGTTTCCGCACTACAAGTCCGCCATGATCGCATGAACTATATCAAGTGCGCTGTCCTCACGAGCGGGTAGGGACTGCGAGGGAGTTAGACGCGACGAGAGGGGGGTAGCCCGCAGGGGGTACCGTGGTTTCTTGTAGGCTTTGTCCGGACCCAACTTCTCGAGGAGGAACGGCGACGGTGCAATGTCGATATTCTCGAGCATAAGCTTTGGCTGCCGCTTGCCTTGGAGCTGTCTATAGAAGTGAGGTGTCGATGAGGGCAACGAACGGCCCCTGGCCAGCGTACTTGGCCGTCCGGCACGTCTCGGAGAACAAGTTACTGTATATCATTTGTTGTCGATTTTTGCTGTCGATTTTCCAATTGTCCTTGTCGTCGTACGGGGCTTGGGTCAGCTGCGTCGAATTCAGCTGGGGGAGTGCTGTGAGTGACGTTTTCGGCAACTCGCTCCAGTCGACTTGGCTGAGCGACTATGCTGAGCACCGTGAAGCAAGCAGTGCTGCAATGTAGCCGCACATGCGCAAACCTCACCTCCATGAACGAACTCGGGGCATTGTCGCCAATCCGAGGCTGCGGCACCATTGCCTTGGATGACGACATCGGCGATCGCTTGATCTTGAATATCTTTTCCATTCTCGCTTGATACTTGAAGGCTTCGACTTCCCAGGCTCGTTCCTAGAATTTCGCCGTCATGCTTGACAAGTTTGGCAGTCGCGACTACTGACCCGAGCTAGTTGGATTTCAGGCTTGTTCCATGTGCATTCTCCTCGCAATTGGCCGAACAATCGGTCTTTATCGCTGGCGAGATGGTTACACGTAGTCGCGTCAAAGGCAGATGACGGCGAGACGGTGGGGGCACTGGCTTGCTTGGCTAAGGCGGGCCTAAATGAGTTTTCTCGCAAGCTTAGATTCATTCAATTTCGTCACCGACTGGAGTCGCACCGCCGAGTGGAAGCTGCTTCGCTTGTCTTGGGTTGCTCAGGCAGGATAAACTCTGGTCGATCTTTCAAAGAGTGCCACAATGCGTGAGCAAATTGAAGCTTCCGCTCCGACACGCCGTTGGTGTCAACTATCAACTTCCAGTACAATAATTCCTTGTCCCCACACAGCACCCCCAGACATTCGCCGGTGTACGCCCAGACTTTGGTGCTCTTATCGAACGAGCATGTAAAGATGCACTTGGGGTCGTCCACAACGCAAATGCTTCGAATGCCAAGGGAATGAGCTTTCCACTCCGCTACGACCGTTACCAACGATGTGTCGACTAGCCGCGGCGAGTCTGAAACCCATTTGGTCGTCAGAGCTCGTGCCTCGCTGTCTGGATTGCCACGTACTCGAGGACGAACGGCTCTGGAGGTCCAGTCGGCTGGCCGTCTTTCCTTCGCGTTGAATGCGACGGCGTGGGTTGTACGACTCGTTGTTGGCCGGCAACGCGGCTTCCGGTGTGGTTTCCACTGAGCCCGCCTGCAACACCTACGACCCATTCATCCAAAATTTCAAGGCATTGACAGATTGCCACTCTCTCGACCGTACTCGATTAAGCGCCCAACATCGCATCATGCCACTTTGGTCGCCGACCACAAGTACATGCGTTCCCATCGTGATGTCGTCGCGCACGCAGTCGCCACCTTTCTCGTCGTAGTACGTGTGCATCGTGCAGATGGCAGTGGTGCTAACGATGCCAACAACGTTCGGTCGGCGCCATTCCATGCAACGCATGCCGTCACGTACGTGGAGAACTTGTAGAGCAGCTGCGGCACACTCGGTCGCACGGTGAACAGACACACTGTACCGTTTTCGTGACCCGAAACGAGTAGGGGATATGGCTCAAGAAATGCCAGGCAGTTGACTTCACACCCTGTGTGGTGCTGCTGGTCCAGGAGAAAGTAAACGTAATCCCAAACTTTGATGTGGCCGTCGTTGCTGGCGGTCGCGACGAGGCTCAACGAATGCGAGTACGCCATGCTCTTGATGTCGCTGTCATGTGCATCTTGAAAGGGAGCAGCACACGATCAAAAGCCATGTCGTTGAGGCGAACGATAGATGCACCTGCAACGCTACGCAAGAGCACGTTGGACGGCGCACGGTCGTCGTACACACGGAGAGATTTGTCCCACGACGCACTCAACACGCATCCGTCTTCCTTGCAGTAGTGTAAGCAGCTCACTTGGTTTGAGTGCCGCGGAAAAGTCTTGAGGACAGTGCCAGAGGCTGCGTTTAGAACAATGATTTCCCCGCCCTGGTGTACAACCGTAGTGTTTTTGAGACGATAGCATGAAGTCAGCAAGGAACGGTGCAAGGAGGCCTACTTGATTGGCCACGATGCATTTACGCTGTAGGGTGTCAAATACGACTTGGGTGATGTCACTTCGCGTCACGCTTCGAAACACGTGCAACAGCGCCCCCGTCACAGCATCCCATACTCGAAGCTCTGCGCAAGATGATCGAGTTGGTCGCGGGCATTCTCCGACTAAGTGAGTAGCCCATCCCCCTTCGACGTACCTTTGTCTGTGGTCGAGAGCACAGTGAACGAGTGATCGTTGTACAGGACCGCATTGGACGCGACCAACTTTGGCTTGAGGCGCACGCGTTGGATCCACTTGACGCGGTAGCCACACGCGACAATCGTTGTTCCGTTGTGAAAAAGGGTAAACGACGTTGGCTTCCAGGGATACCTGCAGGGGCGGCTCTGAGATCGCCTGGCCATGACGCGCTCGTACGTACTCGTCGCTGCCAAAGCGAAATGTCTGGAGGCAACGGTCGTTGTCTTCTGTCGAGAGTAAGTTTTGCAAATTCCACCACTTGAACCAGCCTAGCGAAAAAACACCCCCCGCAGAGACGCATGTCATAGGGACCCCGTGGGCACCACTGCACACACACCGTCTTCGTCTAAACTGACTGCTTGGTCACAACCAGCCACGATTTGAATGGCCACGATCGGCGCGAGGTGCCCCGTGAGTTTGAAAATCGGCGAGTTGCTGAGTCCCGACACGTCCCACCCGAGCATGTCCATGTCAAAGCCTACGTAGGTCATCATGGATCAAGCAGTAGTTCTTGTGGTCGACGAATCGAACCGGCAGACACAAACATGGTTGACGAATGCCTGGCGAGGGTTCGGACGCCGTACTTGTGGCCGGCGCGGGTTGACTTGCACTGAAGCGTATGGGGGTCCCAGATCAGGATGAGTGAATCCATGCTGCACGAAATGAGGGTGTCATCGTTGACGAGGAGCAAATCTTGCACGATGTCTTTGTGCTTGTCGAGGACATGGGTGCACGTGACCGTACACTTTTTCGCTCCTTTCATGGCCACCTACCTCAACCGGTCAACGCGCCCCAAACATACGAATGGATGGCGGGGACGTACCATCCACACGAGAATTCGGTTGTCGATCGATACGGTAAAGAGCCGAGATGCTGCCGGCGCCCACTCAAGAATGCGCTGTGGATGCTCCGTGGTCACGAGTTCCATAGGATTTGGAATTTCAGACGTAAACATGATAGCGCAGTTCCAAAACGAGAGTTTCAGATCTCCCGCCGACACAGCCAGGATGTCCAGGGTTGTCAAGTACTTGATGGCCTAAGAGGCAACCTTGTTTTCGACATATTGCATGGGCGGCACGTACTTGGACGGGGCTGTGCTCGGACCGGACAGCATCTTGGTCTCGGCGGTACCCAGCAGTGTATACCAGGGGATGGATTTCATGCGTTAGGGGAAGGCTGCATGGCGCGGAATTGGGGTCGTCAATGCTGGTCTCAGTCGACTCGGTCGCCAAGATTGCGGTGGGGTCGTACACCTATTGTCGGCTTCTACTCAATCGGTGTCGTGGATTAATTGCCCGACCTGCAGGACAGGGCGCGTCCCTTCAAAAACAATTAGCTTGCGGAGCTCAGAGATGTATTGAACATGCTTTGGCTGCCGGCTAGCGCTGTCGACAAACAGAACGTTTTCTTCGTACTTCATATCGCGCCACTGGGTTTCATTCAGGCCGGTTGCCATGCCGGCGTCGATGAGTGCCGACGTAAAGTCGTCCCACACCATCGTGCCTTGGCCCTACAGAGAATTTCGTTGTAAGAACATTCTAACGACGAAGATCGACCCACGTTCGTCACTATATGGCCAAACAGGTCCACGAGCTCGTCTACGAGCTCCACCACGGTGGTATTTGTCCACATGAGCCGCTTCAAGAGCACAGTCACAAAATCTTCGAGAGTGAGGCCCTCTGGGCCGTACGATTCAAAGTCGGCTTTCACAGCAGTCAGTGCCGCCATCTGCAATCTCATCATGATGTCGAGACACGAGTTGGACTTCCTCATGGCCGCCGTGGTGTTAGAATCAATCCAATTCAACACGAAGAGGCAAAATATAACTGCCACCGTGTAACCGGCCCGACAATCATGGGTACCCGTCGGTGACAATGCCAAGTGGTCCTTATAGCAATCGACCACGTTGGCACTGCTGCACACCACCGAGCGCATAGTGTACGACGATCTAGTATTCCTTTAAACCAGAGCGATTCCGGAAACTCTCCGTAACTACGGAGTAGGATATTGGAGCTCCAAATCGCTTCAGATAACGCCAGAAAATACCCTGTACTACAAGATGAACAATTCGTGCGCTTCCTGTTACGGTACCCCATTCTAATAATGGGCTCCAGCGATTAGACAGATTTCGCAATCGCTGGTTCTATTCTACCTGTGATCTAAAATTCAGAACACGGATATTGTTGATTTGATACGAATTTCCGGACGACTGTCAATCGAATCACGCCAACCGAACCTATCACAAACCTCGCCCATTGGCTAGTTCCAAATTTGAGCAGTTTGATTGGCTCCTCGTTTCGAAGTCATTCCAAGGAAGAAGTAACCATATAGGCAATGCATCACCGTGTTGGGGCTTGCATGCCGGTGGACCGCAGATTCAATCGCGCTCATTTCCGTCGACAGTGAAGAAGTGCTTTGTGCTTTGACTGTGCAATGCATCAGCCAATCAAATCCTTACGCGAGATTTGAGATTGGTTGAAGAAATCAATCGATATCCGGAAATTTGACTCGAAAGCACAATACATAGAATAAACTTCACAACCATCGAATTTCGCAAGGCATCCGGTTCATATTGGTTCTATCTGCAAAATTCACTCAATCAACTTGAGGCATCCTGAGTGCCCACCACCTCCCAAAAATTTTGTCGTGCAATGAGATCGAAGTGATTCTTAAGAAGCGACGTGGGGAGAACTTCCGCAAGCGCATGAGGCTGTTTCGTCTACTGGCTTGCGTCGTGGAGAGATATTTGGTCACGGACGTTCGTTTTGCCATCCAATGCTTGTCTGATGCCGATACCATAGTTCTTTTGTTACTACTCTGTTTGGCAACAATTGCAGACAAATCGAAAATGAAACGTTATCCATAGCGGATTGGCCTAAAATTGAATGGCTAAATGATGCTCAACGTGTTCTATCGCACGGTATCTTTCTTTCAATTTTATTTGCACACCAGCCGACAACAGAGACATGCAAAGTTTGCATACAAAATCCAAGTCAAACCTTACAGATGAGTAACGAGGAGCTGCGTACGAAGAGCTTCTTCTCCGCAGCGTAAACGGCAAGGTTTCCCGTGCTTCAATTGCATCCATTGCGGACGCGTTCGGGTTCACCGAACAACGATATCGAGGATCTAGCAGCGAGGAGGGACGACCACAGCTCCAGGACGCCGGGCCCATGTTTCCTCCAGGATGTCCAAAACTGGCCGCAAAAAAACCTACACAGTCAACGAAATTGAGCGTTGAATCAAGGCAACACCGTTGGCGCAGCGACAAACATACCGCGTTCTTGCTGCTGCAATTAGCGTGTCGACTTGGACCATTTGGAACTACATCAAGCAAAAGTGGGTCACTCGTCGTGCAAACTGGACCAAGCCCAAGCTCAAACTCGAGCACATGCTTCAACGAGCCGCCTTCTGCAACGCCATTCTCGAGGACTACAGTAAGCACAATGACAATGAATTGTTTAATGTAGTTCACGTCGTTGAAAAATGGTTCTACATCACCAAAATATGTCTTCGTTTCTACCTCTGGCACGATGAAGATAATCCTCCAAGGCATGTTCATTCCAAAAGCCACTTCACGAAACTTATGTTCCTTGTCGCCGTTGCACGTCCACGAAGTGGTTAAGACGGTAAACTTGGTTGCTGGCCGTTTATTGCCCGTGTGCCTGCTCAAAGAACAAGCGCAAACCGTCCTGCTGGTACCATCGTGACGACAACTGTGAATGTTACTCGAGCCCTTTATCGTTCCTCTTTGGTCGTGCATGTCCTGCCTGCTATCAAGTCGCAATGGTGTTGGTCAACAGACGACAATGATGGTGTGGTGTACCTCCAACAAGACAATGCTCATGTGCATGTTGCAGCGAATGATGCCCAAGTTATTGATGCTGTCGAGCACGCTGAGCTTAGAATCCAAGTCAGGAATCAGCCGCCCCAAAGCCCAGATTTAACGTTCTGGATTTAGGTTTCTTTAATTCCATTGAAGCACTATGTCAGACCATGGAGTGCAAAACTATCGACGAGCTTGTCCTGGCCGTGAAAGCCTCTTTTGACGGTTTACTGCCGAAACCCTGGAGAAGACTTTCTGCACACTGGAGCGTGTAATGCGTGCTGTTTTACGTGCAAATGGTGGCAATACATACAAGATTCCGCGGAGCAATGTCAAGGAAGACGGAATGATCCTTGAAGACGACACGATGAGCTTGACTGATGAACCTTCGTCTCGAAGAGGAAAGCAGATTGGACGAGTTGTGCGATCTGGTTGGCACCATTGCAGTTTAGCTTCTTAAATACGGATTCATTATACTTGTATTTTGAATGACTCTGAATGTACGTCTGCAATAGTTGCCAACCAGAGGTAGTAAGTGGGAACTTATGAAACATGCTGAATAATTGAAGTTGAGTAAAACCTCCATAATTTCATTGCACAGCGACGAAATAAATTATTGATTTACAAAGAGTACTACACTGTTCCGAAATGTTGCAGCCTTCATTTTGGCTTGATTATATTATGGGACTCCATTCCAAAATAACGTAGTATTTGTATGTCACTTCAGAAACGAATAAATGTGGCAAAAAATATAATGCATTTTTATTCAATTGCCAAAAGACCTTATTCTTGAGAATTCAGGAGTGCTTCCATGGAAGCCTCTTCCCCAAGTCGGAAGTTCAAATGGATCAGAGCACTCTCGTAGTTATAGGCATCGCACTCAACGTTGAAGGCCGTGAAGTCCTCTATCAACGCATCCTTCTTCATGTGAGGGAGCTTATAATCATTGCTACCGTGAATTTCGATGCATTTCTCCATCAC
>NW_008580183.1:354077-354752 GCF_000520115.1 Aphanomyces invadans | reverse complement strand
ATTCGTGCTGCTTGGCAAGCTTTACGATGGCGCCACGAGGCAGTGTGCCAGATGACGAGACGGCAAGCAGGCTCTCATAGATCGAGCGCCGCTCTTCATGGTCAAGGTGGGTGTCACCGTTCGGCCCACGGGGGTTGCGCGGGCGGTTGGCAATGACGGCGGTGGGCTGCGATGGCATGGTTCAATAAAGCTTGATGGGTGTGTGCTGCGCGTGCTTCCTGAAAATTAGTTGTGATGATACGGCAATGTGACAAAGTTTGGACTAAAGGACACCCGATATTTCGCGCCCAATATCTCATGAACCGAAAAGCTCGAGAACGCTCTAAAACTACCCAATCAAAGCAGAGATCTTCTGCTTTCTTGTACACCAATCAGCTCGTAATTGAGCGTCATTTAGATAAATGCCGCAATTCGGACGACGTACCCTGCAAATATTTTGGAACAGAGTACTGTAGTATAAGTAAAAAAGGAAAATTATGGGCTTGTTCCAATTCAAGGAGCAGATATAGGTCATATTGTTTAAAAGTAAATTCCTTTCAAGAGTAATTATTCATTTTCGGAGCCTTGAAATAGCATGTGGAATACAGGGAACGACGCTGAATAAGTCCGAAATACGACTCTGTGATTGGAAAGTGTGGGGAGCCTATTGTCCAATCCGGGAGCAACTCCGCTGAA
>NW_008580183.1:317141-330942 GCF_000520115.1 Aphanomyces invadans | reverse complement strand
TGCACAGAGCCGCAGCAGCGTTGGCTTGGCGCTCCAGTGCAGCTGGTGCACAACGTTGCGGAGTTCCATCACTGGAAGCGCGTCGCCTGGCATATTAAACCTTGCGTCGATCCTTGTCCGCATTGAACCATTTCTCGTCCAGATGAACAACATCCCACATGCTGTCGAACTTGAACGTTTCAGGCAAAACGGGGTTTCATGATAAACGGCTTCGCCGGCGGAATTCGCATGAATCGCGCTCAATCGTGCCGTCGCGGAGCTTGTGATGGAGCGTCCCGATAGTCATTCCTGTAGCAACGGACATGTCGCGCAACGTTGATTTCTGACTTTCAGGTACACCCATGACGAGGTTCGTGACGTGATCTTCGTGTAGACCATCTTCAAACCAACGCGGCAGGGCCTGGAGGAGGGCATACAAGTGTTTCGGTGGAAGGCATGCCATACCTTGGATACGGTGGAGCGGTGAAGTCGTGTTTCCGTTGCAATCGAGTTGATGACACCACGCGCCAACTTGCCATTATCAGCGAATCGCAGAAGGCGAGTGATGACCTCCATTTTGAACTCATACGAGAGCTCACATTCGACGCGCGAAATGTCCATGGTGTTGAGGAGCTGAGGTCCCGTAATTTTGAAAAATAAACCAATGATTTTATTATATATTTCACTGACGACAGCTGACGAAGTCAAATTTGGGCGCGAAAACTATGTTTCCACGTTGTCCAGTCAATGCAGAATCCCCTCTAACTTTTGATTTTCTGTCGAACGTGATATGACACATGATTTTTGGAGTAAAAATGAAGTTTTGGGGTCGCTCAGTTGCGAAATTGTCGCCAGATTTGTGGAACAGAGGAAGTAGTCCTCAACATTCTCCAAAGATTAAGATTTCATATGACGACCGCAAAACACTTCACGAAGCTACCGAAGACAAGTCGACTGTTATCATGAAAAGGTTGCAAGAAGATTTGCCAAGAGCTCACAAGAATCTGTGCGGTATTGACCCTGAACTGAAAGTTGGGACCAATGGGCAATCAACAAGGAAGGATTTGAAACGTTTGGCATGAAAATGTCGACTAGTCTGAAGAAGACTATTCATGGTTTGGCATACTCACAAGATTATCAAACCCTGTGTTGACGTACTAATAGTTCATCTCAAAGCTGCAAGCCAAATTTTGAAAAATAAACGAAGTCGTGTTGTAGACGCCAAGTCGAGTCATGCAATGACATGTCGATAGTGCGTTGTACTTCCAAAAGACGATGAATATTGTTTGCAGCTCACGGCTGCATAAACATCTCCTCGTCTGGATTGGCGACATTTTGTTGTATGCGAAAAGTATCGACGAGTACCTGCACGTGTTGGAGAAATTGCTTAACCTCATAGAAATCCACGGGCTTAAGTCGAACCCACTGAAATGCAGTCTCTACAGCACAAAAGTGAAGTGGTGCGGAAGAATCATTGATTGATGACAAAGGAATCCGTCATGATCCCGATCGACTGGAGGTCCTGGGCCAAATCCCATCCCCAGTGAATGCTAGACTGTTGCAGCAATTTCTCTGCGCGACAAACTTGATGAGGGATCACATCCCCGAATATGCGCAGTTGGTATACCACTGACGCGTCGGTTGGATGATGCACTCATCAGGGAAAAAACGACAGATACGGATAGCCCAGAGCATCCTGATTACGTTGAATCCCGAAGAGGAGATCAGCTGGAAAGCTGTACGTGAGATCCTAAGGTCCACGGTAGAGCTCGCTCATCCAGATGACGATGCCACCATGTGTTTGTTCACTGACGCATCGAATGAGGGTTGGTCGATCATACAATAGTCACGCAAGTCCACAACTTTGATGAGGATACACCCATCCACAAGCAGCAGCATGAACTGAACTGCTGACTTGCATGAGTGATCTGTTTAAAGGCGCTCAGTTGAAGTGGTAGGTGATCGAGAAGGAAGCCTATCCGATCGACCGCGCAGACAGCAGGTTAAACTACTTGCTCATGAAGTGATGAAAGCCGTGGCGGCTAAGATGAAAGTGGATCACAAATTCACAATCATATACAGCCCCTGGCTTAATGGAACGGTCGAAAGACTGAACCGGGACTTATTACAAGTCCTACGGGTCATGCTCAAAGAGTACAAATTGCATGAAAGAGAATCGGAATACCTTCTCCCAATTGTACAAGCAAACCTGAACCACAGTCCAGTGGCGTCCCTGAAAGGGCGATGCCCGACTGAAGTGTTCACATCCCGAACCCCTCAGAGCGCTCTTGACTTCATTGTCAAAGACGCCTACACGGGAAGAAAACACTCCGGCGACCTGAAAAGGGCCGTGATTGTTGACGCCCTATCACAACTCCGTTCTCACATGGCATCCCTACATAAGGCGATCCGCGATGAACGTGAACGGACACTCTGGAGAAGCATCGCCAATCAAAAGGCGGCTTACTCTTTCGAGGTCCAGCTAGGTGACTATGTTCTATGGTCTCGCGTGGACGAGCGGAAATACCCCAAGCTGGCAGTGACCTGGCTGGACCCGTACTTAGATACGGAAGTACGCGAATGTTCATGCGTCATCAAACATCTTCTGACCGGTGTCTGCCGAGAGGCACACAACTCGAGACTTACGCTATACGCTGAGTCGAGCTTTGAGATCTCTGAAGAAATCAGAGAAATAATCTCCGAGTAAGGTCTTATGGTGGCAATCTGTGAGATCGAAGACATCAGATACAACGCAACCCACAGTGGTTGGAAAGTCTACGTCCACTGGGCGGGACTAGAAGATGTTGAATCGGCTTGGGAAAGACTTACTGACATCAATGGAGATGCTCCAGAAGTTGCCAAGAAATTCGTAGCCACGATGAAAGATCGTAAAGAGCGCGAGAAAGTCGAAAAGGCCATGAAGTCATTCTAAGCGTTAACTCTCAATACATATTACAAATGTGGTATTGAGTTGGTGTTGGCTCAGGGATGCTAAGCAGACCTTAAGGGGAGTGTCGTGTGCGGCGTATATAACGTCTACTTAGCATACACACTTGAGGGTGACTGACGCATAACATGTGTCTGTCTCACCTTCGGGCCAAGCACGGAACGAGCATGCGTTGCCTCGTGCATCTTCCCCAGGACGGCTGATGTCGGGCTGGACACCCGCGGCAGTGACGTCCGGACTTTATCCGGACGTGTCCCCAATGTCCTAGACCCAACAACTGTACTCTGAGTGGTGGTGTGTGTGTTTGCATGTTTATGATTGGTAGATAGAATCCGACAATTGATGGCAGGTATTCGAATTCTCACACTCATATTTGCTGTTAAGCCCCGCACTTGAAAGGGAACGGGTCGCTAACAATCGCTGACTTCCGGGAGCATGCGCCTTCCCTCGTTGGTGTTATTTGTGAGTCATCTCCACGATGCACTACACCTTGGGCAAATTAGGGGTTTCAGAGTTTCCTCGAAACTCCGAAACACTGCAACAGCGGACCATCATTGCGTGCGAGCCTCTTGACTCATCGCTTACTGGGTGTTTGGAAAAGGCTGAGCGCAACAAGCGGAGGCCAAGCGATACCAGTGCACGTACGGTGTATAGCATATGCCACTGTGGAAATTCCACCCCGCGCACAATGCCTAAAGACAAGCGTACCCTTATCTACCGCTCTACTTCATCGTCAATACAGTGCGAAAAGCTTTTGTTCTTCGGTACAATTCGCAGACGAAATAATGTAAACAAGAAATTGCTGAACCGTGTAACCCGGAGACGTTATGGTGAACGTTATGGTGAGTGTGGGCGCGTATTGTCAGCAATTTCACAGTTTGTCCACGTTTCCCCCCATTACTCAATTTGGTGACTACCCCCTACAAATCACCAACTACATTTAAATCCAATTAACCGACTGAGGTGCCCAAACGTTGCCCCACTAGCTTTGCGCAGATTCTTGCATCCCCCCGCCCCATCGAATCAAGCGTTTGCCTCGACAGTCGGTGCCCATCAGGAACATACCCCAATAAAGATGTCGATGGACTACATGACAACTTGCGCGGAGCCAAGACCCACAACGACACTAGGGAGATTTCGGGATTCGTCCGTGCACTCCCCGTGCCTCAAATTTCTCATACACGGATAGTACGCGGATTGAGCAAACTGGAATTTCGGAGTCAACGCCATGCTTCATCCATATCCGGATAAAGCTGTGGTTTATCCGTTGTCTTAACAACCAAATGGCTAGCGCCGAAGAGGTGGTGTGAATCGTCCGCCGACGTCGTCGGGCAGATTTCAAGCAGCGAATGCGACTGCTTCGCGCTCTTGTCTGTCTGATTGAGCGTCCTTTAGTGCCCAAACAGCCTTTCTCTCTCTCTAACTTCCAAGATGCTGACAGCACCTTAAAATTCCGCTTTGACGTCGATGGCATTCGCCTCTTGCGCCAGCTGCTCCGTATTCCAAATGAAGTACAAACTTTTGATGAAGACGTCTGCCCTGGAGAAGAAGCTTTGTGTATTGTGCTCTACCGTTTGTCCTATCCTCAGCGATACCAAGATATGACGGACACTTTTGGACGGTCTCGCGAAGCCCTCTGTCGTATATTCAACCACATGATAGAGTTCTTGTTTGACGAGTGGCAAGAGCTCATCTACTTCTGCTTGCACATTTGCAAGATCGTTTGGAAGACTATGCCACTGCTGTTTACCTGAAGTCGGACTGTATGGAGAACATTTTTGGGTTTATTGATGGCACCAAGTTTGAAACCTGCCGCATCGCACCAAAAAAGAGCCGCCAAGTTATTGCTAGTGGTGTTCAGCATGGTGACTTGCAGCGTCTGATTTACAGTGGCCATAAACGACGTCATTGTCTTCTTTATCAAGCTGTCGCTGCCCCTGATGGACTCAGACTCAGTATCCACTTCTGGGGCCCTATAGAAGGTTCCCGCCACGACACTACAATTCTGAAGGAGAGTGGACTTATGGCCTATCTCGACTCGCATAAAGAGTTGTTTGACAACTTTCTGATGTATGGCGATCCCGCTTATGACATTCTCCCTTGGATATGTAGTGACTACAAAGGAAGTGCGGTATCGAGACAAATGAAGTCATTCAACTCCGCTATGAGCAAAGTCCGGCAGTGTGTCGAGTGGAATTTTGGGCTGTTGAAGACTCTGTGAGCCTCAACAACATTCAAGATGCAGTAAAAAGTTATGCTCCAAAATGTTGGCAAGGCAATACAAATTGCAATATTGTTAACCAATTGCCACACGTGCTATTATCGGGGGAATCAAACAAGTGCGTACTTCGATCTAGATCCACCAACACTGCAGGAATACCTTGCGAAAGAATGAATTAGCACTTATTTCTTAGTAATAAGTTGGCTAATGATGCGCATCATTGCCTCATGTTCTCTTGTTCGAGCCTCACGTTCTAGTTGACGTTCTAATCTATCTTTCTCACGTTCTTGTAACTCTCGCTCCCATTTCATTCGCTCAAATGCCATCTTCTCACGCTCGAGAGCTCTCCATCTCTTGCATTTCGGCCAGGTATTTTCGTTTACCTGATTGAGGTTTCTCCTTGGGCAAGTCACATCTCTCAGAATCCGTGTTTTGTTGATTGTTCCCACGCATCATTGCGGATTCTCGGATAGTTTGGATGTCGCGCACGCGGTTTTCAGACTCAGCAGATGCAGAGGGTTTCTTACTAGCCGCAGAGTCGTTGTACAGCGGCGTCAAGTCATCCAGCAGTATTGTCTTGTCGGTCTCGATCTCTACCACACCTGATTGGAGCAGAGCCACCTTATTTCGTTTAACATGCTGGCGCATTAGCAGCAGAAAGCGGTTTTGTGCCTTCTTTCCGTCCAGGGTGCGTCTTGAGAAGTCGGGTATGGTCAAGAGGTTTGCGGCAAGAGCTTGCCATGCTTTCATGGCAACTTTTCGTCTCAGGAAGGGCCTCTCGTTGTTGACTTGTGTTAGGAGTAGAACGTCGATTTCTCTGTCCACCACTTCTTCTCTAAGGCGTCTTGCGTGAGGTCCATGCTTCTGGTCTTCTTGTTCTCCGTCGAAACTTGAGTCAAATGCCAATCTGTAAAAACCACCAAATTCATGGCCAGCCACGAAAATTTTTGACAGTTCCCGTAGATTGTATTAAATTTGGGAGGATAATTCATGGCAAATGCACGGAGCGTGTCCCGAAATCTCCTACTATCGTGTCAATCCCCACTTCGTGATACTTTTGTATTGAACTATCATAACCAGATGCGCAGGTGTACGCCACTACAATTGAAATAGTACTAAACACAAAACGAACCGCTATGGTGCCTTCTGCGCGAGGGGCACACTCGACTCGCTCCCTGTATTGAATTAGGGTGTTTGCAATCAGTTGTGGCGTAGAGAAGTTAGTCGTGAACGGGACTCTATCCTCTGGCGCGAGACGTACAGATTCCTTGTAAGTTCGCTCGGCAAAATGAGCAAGTCTGTGTGAAACGTACGGAGAGTGTATTGAATATTAGTTACTCATAATGTACAATGGATGCATATAGTATTCATACCACTAGTGATATACTAGTTCACGTTTCAACGTCGAGTACGACACTAACATCCTCGAGGAGAACAATACATTGACATAGAGCTAACAGTCATCGGGACCATCGAGGGGTCTCCCGGATAAATATCCGAAATGTATGATGTGTTCGAGTTGCAGATCATACATAACCTCCACAAACTCCATAAATCTACAATTATAAAGTATAAAGGTTACAAAGAAGTAGAGGAAAACATTAAAATCACCCGACTCCGTCAATATTGCGTCAAACGAGCCCCGCTTACCGCCAAAATACGCGTATTGATTAGATCTATCGATTGCACGTCGAACGAGCGCAAAAGAACAATTGACGAACTTAAAGCAAAATAACCGAAAATTCACTATTTTACACAAATCAGTCATCACTTGTTGACGACCCGCTGTCCTCGCCAGATCCAGAGTTCGCAGCAATATCGTTGTCCTCATGGACATCGCCAGAGAGATCGTCGTAACCATCATTATCGATTTCGTAGATGTGACGATGTAGTTCCAATAGGTCACCTTCAGCCTAAAGGATGCACCAATGGACCATCTTGGAGGTCAAAGCTTCGAACGCGGCGTCAAGGCGGCCTTCAACGTCCTTGAAGGATTTGTTGGTATCGTACTGTCTACCTACAATCCCTTTAACAATAGCCCCATATCAACTCGATAGGCTGTAGATTGGAGTGGTGGGGTGGGCTGTACACAAGCTCATGTCCAGCGGCGTTTGTCATGCCGACAACCTCAGGTACGACCATCGACGCATACGGAGCGATCTTGGACCACAGTGAAGCTTTGATCTCACCAGGACTGTGCGGGATTCCAAGAGAGTTGCAAACGTCGATTAGGTCTCCCTTCGGCTAGTGAACTTCGGTGTCATCTCAGGTACGCACTTGTGGTAATTGGCGTTGTCCATCACAATGATGGTGTTAGCGATCCCCTCCGCTTTCAACGCGGCCAGCAAGCGTCCGAACCATGCAACAAAGTACGTGTGATCAAACATACCATGATAATCCTTGGTTTGTTTGCCACCAACGAACTTCTCGTAGCAGAGAACCTTGAAGTTGTCAGGACCACCATCAACAATGGCGCCGATGAAACAGAGCCGACGCCCTTTGTGTTCGGCTTCACTTGTACGTCGAGGTCGTCGTTTGGGTCTTACAGTGACATATCGTTCTTGTTGTAGTGCTGATGAATGAAGCTTTCGTCGAGATATACAACTGTACGTCGGTCCGCAGTGTTGACATGTGTACGTTTCGAGCCACGCAGGTAACCGCAGTGCTTGACCAGCTTCTGTACACACCTCAATGCGGTGTCACGCTCGACCTTTGTGTAGGGATTGTATTGCAGCACACCAGTTTCCATAAGAAAAGCCATGACGTCCTTTCCTGGGTATGAGCCAAAGCACTTCGTCATTGTCGACGTTTCAGGAATGCACAACGACATGCCCCCTCACGCTATTTGGTCGGTTCGTGGCTCACAAGCCAAGATCTCAAGTGGTGAAAAGCATTCCTACCACATGACAGCGGAGCCAAAATCGCCAATCCTGTTCATCATGAGAGGTGAGCCCGGTGACCTAATTGAAAGGGACGAGTTCGATTCGTACATACTTACCACTGCTATGCTATTCAGGAACATGCATGGATGGACGAACAAGTTTGGGTGTTTACCTGAAGAATGTGGTAAAGCCTCGCGTTCAAGAGCCTACTGTCTTGTTGATTGACTACTTTAAACCCATGTCAGCAAGCAACATTGCGAGTAAGGAGTGCGGGTGCGTCGTGGTTGAAATTCTGCCAAATGCAACCAGTGTAGTGTAGTCATTGAACGTCGAGGTGATAACACCCTTCAAATGGCACCTGCAAGACCTCTGGCTTGAGGTGGACAGCGATGAAGATGTATATCAGTTGACTGTCTCGGCTCTAAAATGCGCTAAGGCATGATTCAATGTGCAATTAAGGGGTGATCGCGTATCACGCCGGAGGAAATTCGTGGCTTCATTAAAGGGATTCCTCCAATGTCCGATTAAATTCAACAAAATTTGCGATTTTTAGAAAGCAAAATGCTTTAAGGAAATAGGATCGAAGTACCAGGGACTTAATCCCGCTGTGACACCAGTCCTCCTATTAGGAGAATAGGCTTTTTGAACCAAATTGCTTCGGGAAAGATCGTAAGAATTGCTTAAACAATGTGCGCTAACATTCCCTCCTGGGGGTCACGGAGCATGTTAGCCAGCAGCGAGAACATTGCGTACAAGTTTTGTCCGTATATTGTGACATCCTCGGTCATATGTATTGAAATTTCTAGGGACGTCATACATATGTCAAGACAATCTATATATTAGGATATGATAAAGGGGCCATACGGATTGGCTGTTGCAAACTTCCCGCTTGACCAAACGACATGGGTTACACGATGTACACGAACGCCGAGCGCAAGAGGTTCGTCGAAGGCTTCAACCCAGCTCTTATAACCTCAAAAGGATATGCTAAGGCCAACAAAATCGACTGGAAAACTTGGCATAATTGGCTTGCACGCCGAGATTCGAAATTGATGAAACCATGCAACGGCAAGAAGCACACTCTCGGTGGGCAATTCTCTTCATTCTGAAGGGCCAACCTGGTGGATCAATGGACGAGAGCGCCAACTTTCCCGTCTGGTCACATGTGTGTTGTACTGTACAAGAAAATGCTTGATGGACTCCCGCGTGTGGAAATACCACCTCACAGAGTTGTTGAAGTATTATATCAATGGACCATCCGTTATCAACGCAGACAATCTGGACTGACATGTGTCGGACGAATCCTATGAAATCATATCGTCTCAGTTGTTTAGCATTCTTCAGCCGCTACCCAAAAAGTCAACTAGCGTCTGCCAACTTTTGGATGTCGGCGGGCCGTCGGTATGGGCCTATTGAAGAGCAAATTGCGGTACAAGTGGCTCCGCGAAAAAGCCTGTGGTCCCCGCGGCGGAGAAGAGGCTGTCCATGATTCAGCGAACGATTGCCGCATGGGAGGAAACATCTTGTGACCCTGTCAGTCGCTCGTTTACGAAGGCTTTGCCCCAGTGAGCTGGATGATGTACTACTTACTACTAGTATTGACTAGTTGTACTGGTAAATACTGATAGTACTCATCACAGTTTTTTGGTAACGCAGATGGTCAACAGAATACTATTTTCTGAAAAAACCAACAGTCCAATTATTTTTCTCATACAAATTTCAAGATATTACACAAGTAGCATGGGGGAAGGATTTCCGTCGTTCCCTGTAAGTAGATTTTTGGTATGACTCAAATACTGAAGCTAATCCCTATCGTCCAAAACACAGCGATTATCATTCTGTTGTGGCTAATTTCACAACAAGGAACAAAACGCAAAAAATTCAGTTACCGCTGCACTACTGCAAACGGAACGGTTGCAACACATCTACCGTGAAGAGCTCTTCGCGGTACAGTGAGAGACGGAAAAGTGCCCCTAGTGGTAGTAGAGAAATATCTTGAAATTTGTATGGGGAATAAATTTACCCTTGACGAAAATTGATAGTATTTTCATTCGAGCTGTATTTGAATTGAAAAAATTCCACATCCACGATGATTGGTAGAAAATAGATCAATACAATGCTCAGGTACGACCACGAAGACTGGCAACAAATACTACAATATTTCTGAAAACCAAAAATATGTCGAAAATGAAATATATTTTGTGACAAGCTGCACCACAACAGTCCGTGGCAACGCATTTCAAATGAGCGAGTGATGTTTTCACATGGCATGTCCTCCCAGGCTTCAATAGTGCGCTTAACCATAGCCATGCGTTATTCAGCTGCAGACACAACCGGCTTTTCGTGAAGCCACTTGTAACGAAGCTTGCTCTTCACGTCCCCATGACACCAACATCCAAAGGTCGGAGAACACTTGTCGAATTCTTGGGCAATGGTTCCAAGACTCTACAGACGACACCATATCATGCGACGCCACAGACACATGACAGTCAAGATTGTCAGCGAAAATCACAGAAGGTCCATCAATTTCGAAATTGAGTAGCTCAGTCAGATACACTTCCCAGACTCTTGTATCCATCCACGCTTTCTCATGCACGACGTAAACATGACCAGGTGGCACTTCCAAGGTATCGATCGCCCCATCTAGCTTGCCCTTGAGGATGAAAAAAATTGGTAACTTTTCACCAATGGAACGCACGGAGAGGACGGCTGTAATCCTGTTGGAGTGCTTTTGGCTCTTGTCAACCTTGGACGACCCTCCAACTTTGGCAAGAGTCTTTGTCAGGGGCATGTCGTAGTAAACAGAAGTTTCATCCACGTTGATAATGTCACGTGGTGCAGTGTCACGAAAGTTATCCCAAAATGCAGCAGCAAATTTCGCCTTGGTCTCGGCAAGAACCGTAAGAGGGACTTTTGTGAAGCACGGTGCTTGCTGAATAAACCGATAGCGGGCTGAGAATCGTTGGCACAGTCGAAGCAGGCTGTGGTAAGCTCGTCTTTCGGATTTCTTCGTAGTCAAGTATTCTTCAAGCCAATCCATGTGGTGGTTCCTCATGAATGTGATCAGGTGACCTTGTGTCAGGTAGTGCCCTCTTCGCGGACCGTATCCATAAACTGTAGCAGTTCCGATAAAATTGAATGGTGTCATGGCGGCCTTGGCCGCCCAGCGTATATTTCTTTGCGTTGCATGGTTTGTTCATAATGGAGTCCTTACGGCTCAACCAGTTGCACCAGGTTTCCAGTCGAGGTTTTGAGCCTTGGCGTATCCTCTGGATGACGTCGTGCTTGGATCGAATCCCTCGATGTACCTCTTGCGCTGGGCGTTGGTGTATCTGGTGTAGGCCATGGCTCGACGTTGCGGTTTAGCGGGATTTTTGAAGCAACCATTAATTTTCGAGGAACCAGCCAAAATAATTCTGACGTCCTCAAAATGAAGATAAATTGTCATTGCGTTCCTGGTATTTGTTTTCAACAGACATGAGCAGTTTTGGGAGACAAAATATGTTGAACGTCAGTGAACAACTGTTTATTAAGACCTCGCGTAAGGTAAGACCTATTAGGATACCACAACGGACATGCGAGGATTCAACGCACATCGAATATACGGCATAACGTACATCCACGTCATGGAATGTATCCTGTATCACACGGCCTTCGAGCGGGAGGTCTACGGTGTAAGCTATAATTCTTATTTTTGTGATGTTGTTGTAGTAGGACGGTTTGCATGACAATATAGATTCAATTGAATTATTATTGCGACATATTGTTTCAAGGAGGGTAAAGCGAACATGTTCATGCATTGACTTGATAGTACGTCCAAGATAAATCATGCATGATGTCATGTACTAGGTCGTAGAAGTACTTGTCACCCATTGGCTAAAAATACTTCAAACTCGACTTGCGGATGGAATAGTGCGACAATATTAAAATAACGAAAATTTGGTGAAGTACCACTGGGGACATTTTTCAGTCGTTCCGTTGTGTTGTAGACGTACAATAAACAACTTGGATGCATAATTTTCATTGCTCTCCTGCGTCGAGTGACATACAGGGAACTACGGAATGCAAGGCCTATCGAAGTTTCAACAAAATGCTGTCCAGTCAAGAACACACGTTACCTCACATTGGCGAGGATAAGCTTCGGGTCGATTTGACTTGTCTCAATGACGAGAAGCCTAAGAAGATCTTGTGAATTCCCACGATCAAGTAAGTATCAGCTTGAACTCAAATCAGTTTGTCACAAATGAATACAAATTCCATGTTTTCTGGAGTGTTGCCATGTGAATACAATGGCCATCACAAAATATGTCGGAATTGATTTGAACCAAATTTCAACGCCAAATGTCGGAAAAATTGTGGTTCAGAGTAGTGTATATCTCTTGTTGTTCGTGTACTTGGGATAATTTTCATATGAGTATAAACCTTTTTTTCGTATTGGGTGATAGAGCTCGGCTGATCACTGTTCGGCCGATCACTGAGAGCCGACGTTATATTCAAAAGGTATACCGATACATCAGTCGAATCAAAAGTTGGAATAGGCTCTTCTGACAGGGCCATTGGATTTAAGAGAGAGGGGGGTTACCTCGACAACCCTTCTACCGAGCCTTACCACTTCACGCAATACTGACACTGAACATCTTTGTATGTACTGTACTTATTCATCACTGTCCATGTATATGCATATTGGTTCTACTCCATCTTTGGCCATTGCAAAGATGATATCGTCCGTCGCCTCACTGTCGCTTAGGGTCAATTGCACTAGAGCTATCGATTCTTCGATCTCCGCCGACATTGCTCGTTCCATGGCTGCAGCATCCTGCGCGGCCAGCTTCTCCTTGCAAGCGCACTACTCCGTATGTTTTGCGTTAGTTGTCCTTTTCGGGCAATTTTTCTATTCCATGTGGGGCAACTTGTTGGCATTGTCACCAAACAGCCGCATAGTCTCCACAGGAGGCCTGTAGCAATTGGAAGGTCCGGCCCAAACTCTTCTTGAAGTACTCGTCAAATGCTTGGCCGCCGTTTGCAAGAGCTGATCAATAGGCCTGGCTGACTTCAATGAAGCGAAGGTCCAAGATGTTGGTGTCCAGGGAGTTTGGCAGCTACGGAACGAGCGAGAAGGTCCAACCATGGTTGCCGTATTAGTCGAAGACGGCCTTGAGTTGCGCGTACATGGGGGTGACGTTGGCCCGGGCATTGTTGTGCTGCGCACAACCCTCATGTCGGCGTTTGGCCATTTTGCCGCAATCGAAGGTAGGACTGTCTCGAGAAGGAAGGTACGACATACGTCCTTTGTAACAGCCATTGAAGCCCTTGACTACAATAACATTCTCCCGCCCCTTTTCAATTAAAAAACAGTCAGCCAAAATTTAGGCAGTAAATAACATGACTCGAGTCGCGTATCCGATATCGAAGAAGCTCGAGGCTGTGGGGCTCCTCGAGTCCATGTCCGATTACTAGGTTGCTGCACTTCTGGGGGTACCCCGCCGAACAATTCGAAACTGGTATAATCAACGATACGAACTACTGGCTTACGATGGAAATAAAATGAGAGCAAAAATAGAGCCTGGTGGGCGCCACGAATCCTTCCCCGATCCTCCTGGACTCGTTGAATTCATCACAGAGTTTCACGATGATGAACATGCTCTTACAATCCTTCACCTAATAACGTGGATCAAACGAAACCAACGAGAGTGGCTCATGTCTTACGTTCAACATAAACGCCCTGGGTCCGGCTACAAGTCCCTCCAACAGCTCCTCCGCCGCTTCGTCAAA
>NW_008580183.1:311401-317041 GCF_000520115.1 Aphanomyces invadans | reverse complement strand
GGCGTTTGGCCATTTTGCCGCAATCGAAGGTAGGACTGTCTCGAGAAGGAAGGTACGACATACGTCCTTTGTAACAGCCATTGAAGCCCTTGACTACAATAACATTCTCCCGCCCCTTTTCAATTAAAAAACAGTCAGCCAAAATTTAGGCAGTAAATAACATGACTCGAGTCGCGTATCCGATATCGAAGAAGCTCGAGGCTGTGGGGCTCCTCGAGTCCATGTCCGATTACTAGGTTGCTGCACTTCTGGGGGTACCCCGCCGAACAATTCGAAACTGGTATAATCAACGATACGAACTACTGGCTTACGATGGAAATAAAATGAGAGCAAAAATAGAGCCTGGTGGGCGCCACGAATCCTTCCCCGATCCTCCTGGACTCGTTGAATTCATCACAGAGTTTCACGATGATGAACATGCTCTTACAATCCTTCACCTAATAACGTGGATCAAACGAAACCAACGAGAGTGGCTCATGTCTTACGTTCAACATAAACGCCCTGGGTCCGGCTACAAGTCCCTCCAACAGCTCCTCCGCCGCTTCGTCAAAAGTCACGGCTTCTCGCGCCAACGACCAACTACATGCAAGAAAAGCCAGGTCTTCCTAGCCGAGACAAGAGACGAGTTTGCAACTGAGTGTCATCATTAGTACAGAGCATACGGGAAGGAGTGCACTTACAACGTCGACGAGACTGGAATCTACTACGACATGCCACCAAACTATATATGGGCCAAACGCGGCGGAAGCTTGAAGATCTTTTCAGGGGAGAAGCACTCATTGCGCATGACCGCTGTCCTCACCGCACGGGCTGATGGCCAGAATCTACCTATCATGTTCATCATGAAAGGAAAGCCTGGTGGTCGTATCGGAACTCACGAGGTGCCAACGCTTCATCTGGACACGTCTACGCAGTTCAAGAGAAGGCATGGATGGACGCGACGGTGTGGACATGGATGGACGCGACGGTGTGGAAGTCCTGCTACCTGAGCAATGTCCTTCACGACCACATCGAGGAAGCTTCAGTCCTCATCCTAGACAACTTTGAATCTCATGTATCGGAAGAGTCGTACAGGATTGTCCAAGAGGAGTTGGGATCGCACCTTTGTCCGCTTCCACCCAATGCAACGTCTTTCAGACAGCCGCTCGACGTTGGCGTTATGGCCCCATTCAAGCGCCATATGCGGGAGCTTTGGCTCTACGAGGAAATGATTGAGGGTGACGATGAGGAACCACTTTCTTCAACCGCGAAGCAGAAGAGAATGGCATTGATAAAGCGAGCAATTGCAGCTTGGAATATGGTACCGGCTGACGTGATCCGAGCCAGTTTCGACAAGGCCATTCCTCGCCAGTAGTTGAGCCAAATGTAATTTTGTCAAATTTTTTTCATGCCAAGTCATATTTACTTTCTTTTTGTATTGATTTGTTTGAATAATTGAAATAAGAAAGTTTGACACTGCCCGGGACTTGAACCCTGGCCCCTTCCTCTATTGATGTAATGCCGTCGCGCTAATCGACTGCGCCACCACATCAAACGCTTACGCTTAAACTCGAACTCGGCAATCAACCAATTGGCCACCGTGTCAATGAATGACCCGCTACAATACATGCAAAACCGCTGCTTCGGGAGAGTGTGGAGTTTGCACAATATTATTACCTTCAAATTTTAAAGATTGATGAGTACACCGGAATAAAAATCTTACTTCTTTTGCAATCATTGGCTGCACCGAATTCGTACATCGTAGTCAGCTGGCCAATCAAACGAAAAAAAGATGTTGAAGTCGAAGATAGAAGTAGGCCATGCATTCCGTCGTACCCTGCACGTTGTCAAGGTTCAATGATCGTCTCGACAAACATGGTCCTCTACACTGCTCGCCACATGGTTGCAGCCACCGTGTTTTGAAGGGAGAAAAATTCCGCCAATCATTTTACCACAAAGCAACAACACTGCAGTATTCATTGTTGATTGGCGGGATTTTTTAGATATCTCACGCCTACAGACTCTTTGGCAAACGTTTCTTTTGGCGGGAAAACAGAATCATGAAGGCGCCAGTAGATTGCAGGTCACTTCACAATATGGTCCCTACTCCTCAACAGCATTGACATTCTATCAATCGCTGGTATGCCATGCATTAAAGCTATGTTTTTAACTGTTTCCTTACCATACAGCAGGGGAAGTCAACCGCAGCTGACAATTGAAGAGCAGGCTGCTGCAAGGGCCTTTCGGACACACAAGTTGTCATATAGGTGCATTGCTAAGCACCTTGGACGCTCCAAGGACACCATCCGAGCTTTTCTTTGTGACCCTGACAACTACGGCACAAAGTTTAAGGGTCGCAAGGACACCAAAATCGTGCACCAAGCGTGTCGGCGGCTGTACCGTGCCGCCTCATCCACTGGGCAGTCGGCTAGAAGCCTCCACGCGGAGCTTCAGCTCGGTGGCTCAATTAGAACTTGCCAACGAAGACTTCGCGCTGCTGGTTTCCTCAAGTACGTCAAGAGAAAGCATTCCCCTCTGCTCAAGACGGCGCACAAGACGGCGAGGCTCAAGTACGCCAAGATGCATTTGGAAAAATCGCCCAATTGGGCTGAAATCATCTGGTCCGACGAGAAACAGTTCAATCTCGATGGACCAGATGGGTTTCAGTTCTATTGGCATGATTTACGAAAAGAGCCATCAACATTCATGTCTCGCGCCAACAAGGGCGGTAGTGTCATGGTTTGGGGGGCTTTCTCTAGTGCTGGTGTGTCCGAGTTGGCCATTTTGGAGGGTGTCCAAAAGTCCGATGAGTATATCGACACCATGAGCAATTATTTGTTTCCATTTGCTCATTCAGCTTATGGACCAAATTTTGTGTTCATGCAAGATGGAGCGTCTAATCATCGATCGAAGAAAACATTGGAGTTTTTGAAGGATGAAAACGTCGACCTGTTTGACCATCCTGCACTATCTCCCGACCTAAATCCCAAAGAAAATGTTTGGGGTTTACTTGCGAGAATGGTTTATCCCAACGGAAAGCAGTACATGGCGAAAAACGATCTTGTCAGTGCCATCAAGCTGGGGTGGTCCCGAATTTCCCTCAACTACCTCCAAAGCCTCATCAATTCGATGCCACGATGATGCCTGGCAGTAGTCGAAGCGAAAGGCAGCAAGTGTGATTACTAGGATTTGAATACAATGCCCTGAACATGAATATGCGTTCTTTGTTCTTGATGGCTGCAATCATTGGTCGCACACAGAATTTTGAATTTGCTTCCTTACTGCATGTCGACTTCGCAAATTACTCCGAAAGGTCGCTTACATGTATTCGAATGTCTACTCGGCATGATTCCTACAGAGAACATGTCCAAGATTTGATTTACAGAGGGCGTTGGCATCGAGGGGACAACGGATAAAAGAACTAACATAGAGAGAACTCAAGCCAATGCAGTGAAGCATTTGGCACTTCAATAAACGATGCCTGTCACGAAAGTCACAAGATGTATTATGACGATTATAAAAGCACAGAGAACTACACATGCAAGCTTCGGTCACTCGTCGCTTTGGCTGCCTTCACCAGAGCTGTCGTTGGAGTCTTCCTCCGATGAATCACAAGCGTCAATGTTACTGTCCACCGCGAGAATATGACTGTGTAAACCGATCAAGTTATCTTCGTCTTTTTTCATGCACACACGGATAGCGTGCGACGTTAATTTGAGAAAGCACGCTGCAGACGAAACCAACACATCAGTGAACTTTGTGTCAATAGTGTACTGACGTCCCACTTCTCCTTTAACAATTGCCCACACAAGCTCGATGGGCTGCAGATCAGAATGGTGTGGTGGTGTGAATTGACTCAGTCATAAACACCATATATCAAAATCAATGAACCCACGACCATAGAGCAAACCAAGAACATCTTTCGCAACAGTTCGTGTCCGGGTTTCGCGGCGTTGCCGGACAAATTGTTGCACAAGGGAAAGGACAAATTGTGTCTGTGGGACTCGTGTGACGTGTGAAAAGTGGTTGGCAGGTAGTTTAGCAACAACAACTCCACGCTCTGAGATGTAGTCGCTCCAAACTTTGACGATTTTCTCGCTTCAACCAAGGAGGCGGGCGATGTGTACGTTTACATATTGACTGTGAGTTCCGGATAGCCGGAAAAACGCGTGTAGACGTAAAATGTCCAGACGCTCCTCCTTTGTCAGAGCACGAGGACGCTCTGTCTTCACAAAGGTGGCAATGGCATCGAACTGGGCTTGTTGCATGTTGAAGAATGAGGTGGTGATCTAGATAAAATTTGAAAGGTTGTATGTGAAACAATTGCTCTATAATATCCCTTGAGATCTTTTTTTGTTCGGATACACAAATTTATGCTTTGTCATAGTGTGTAATGTTACACAGTGCAAAATGACTATCATTCCTCACTTTGACACGCCGTTTCTTAAAGAATACAGTCAACTTGATAAAAACTCGACAGAGTGGTACTGAATAAATTTGAGCATCCGATGAGCAATGCCAATTCGGCGAAATATAGCCACAATTACATTTCACGCAGGGATAGGATAATACCCGTTGAATTTTAACGCATGTGATTGGTCGATTCGAAAATCCCTCGCACTTTGAACTTTGATGCCAACACCGATCCTCCCGTAGCGCGTCCAGCAGCGATATAGCATCGGCACTCGCATAAAGCTGATGATTGCTTATGAGAACTCGACGCTTTCTGTGAGTTCTATTTGCGCTTTAGAAGGGATACTCGTTCAACATGGCTGACGTGGCTCAGTAAATTAGACCACTGCATGTCAAACAAGCAATAAGCAACGCCCCACCCTTGGAGGCCAAGGTAGACTCGTCGTAATGAAATTCACTGAAGACTTGGTACATTTCATGCGAAAAGTACGAGATGAGGGCCACCACCTCACCACGGCCCACATGGTCACGTGGATAAAGACCCACCAGCCAGCTTGGGTCGACCAGTATTTAGGCGAGAAGGCGTCAGCAGGCACTGGCTACGCTGGACTCCTCGGCTTGTGCCAACGCTTTGCTCACCGTCATGGATTTGCTCAGCGAATTCCTTGCTTCTCCAAATTGAAGCAAGCCGAGCTGTCTGAGAAGAAGGAAATATTGCCTCACCGTTTTGGTCCAAGCTCAGCAACGTCCCATTGCGCGACATCACAAATGCCGACGAGACGGCAGTGTATTATGACATGCCACCACGCCGTATTTGGCGTGAGATTGGCGCCGACGCTAAAAGTGACTCCTCCGAAAAGCATTCCGACCGTACGACGGCGGTGTTGGCCGTATGTGCAAATGGTTTGTGATAAATAATGTAAACTTGATATAATTAGTTATGTAGGAACGACACTGCCGATCCTCTCTATTGTACTTGGGGTGGTCGGTGGCCAAATTGAAACCGACCAGTTGTCTGCCTACCCAACGGGTCACGTCTACGCCGTTCAAGAAACGGAGTGGTGGACGAAGACGTCTGGCTCTTCTACCTGAGGAAGCTCCTTAAATTTGAGCTTGTCGGCCCATCGACGCTGCTGGTGGATAACTTGTTAGCCCATGTGTCTGTCCCAGCACGACAGGTCGTAGAAGACGAATTGTACTCGTTTCTGGAGCCCCTGCCAGCAAACATAACGAGTGTTTGTCAGCCAC
>NW_008580183.1:300614-305503 GCF_000520115.1 Aphanomyces invadans | reverse complement strand
CGGAGGTGTGATCGGCACCCGTTGATGCGGCACGCCGCTGTGTAGCGGACCAACTAATGAGCATCTCCCGTCGCTTGCCAATGGCCTTCCGCTTGGCGTACCGCCAAAGTTACGTTCGCATCCCCATGGACGAAGTACCTCGGGGACTCAATGTGATCCAAAATTTGGTCGCGCCGCTGTCTGGCATAAATAACGTTAACGTCGTGTTAAGTTGTCCATTGGATCACGTTGACTTGGCCATCCTGTCGACACCCGAGATCATGTTTCGAATCGCTTGAACTTACCGGGACGTGAGGAACATCTTGGCTGATTTGATTTCTAGCACAGGGACGTCCGAGTGGTCGAGGACTGGCAGGGGCTCGTTTTTCTGCGCGCGAAGACGGCGGTGGGAGTGTGCGCGCGAACCAGCCAGTTTCTCCTCGGGCTCCATCACGAAATTGACACCTTTAGTGCATCTACAGAAGAAGTGGCCGGTTGTGACGTCTTGGACAACACAGCCACGACAGCAGCATGCCGAACACGATGTGCACATGTAGCGGTTGTGCCTCGTCACCTTGAGGCACATAGCAGATTGAATGGGCAACCGCCGCATGCTGCGGATCCACCACCGGGGCCGCGCAAAGCTCTGCATGGCGTCGATAGGCCAGCGGCGGTAAATTTGGTTCTAACTTGGCAGTTCAACACGTCAAATACAGATGGATGCGGAGAGTCCTACTCCATGATTCTCCATCCAGAAAGTCACACCGGGAAAGTTATCGACACAATGAATCCGCCTCATTCTACGGCGGGGGGAGTGTAGAGGCGTGGACGCTGCCAATGCAGGATGAGAATGGGACGGACATTTCCGTCCATGGCCGTCCATCACGACGCACTTCGTAGCAAGACGAGTCTGGAAGGGGTCGAAATAGCTGACGTGGCTGGGGTGCAGAGTCTTAACTCGAAAAGAAACAGTAGCAACAGCACATTTTCCATGTGTTCGAATTGTACCAGCTCCACCATTGCTTGAACCTTGTCACTCAACACGCTACCGTGGGAGAGGTCGGCCAGCCGTGACCATTGGTTTACAGGGCACATTGCCACGTGGGACTGCCGTTGAAAGCTCTGTTTGACAGTTGCAAGGATGCCACCGGCCACGCCATTCTTTGTGGATTTTGTCGTTCTTGGTTCAGAATGCGTGGACGATCTGACCTCAGTACGACCTTGTGTTTCCCCAGCAACATGTACTGCATACTAGAGTGCCCACGCAATGTTGCCGTCCAAGCATTCTCGAAGGGGTGCCCTGGCGGGGCTGCAGATGGTCGCTGGTAATCCCAGGAATATCTCGGGCAAGTCGCAAGATTAATGTCTCGGGCAAGACGCAAGGCTAACTGTTCAGCCGGGATGGGGGCAAGCTGTGTTGGCAAGACTTCGAACAACGGTGCTTTATACTTCTCTCAGCGGACTGCCTCATGTCACACGACGTTTCTCCATTGTGCCCTCAACATACCTCAATGAACCAGCATGGGTTCGGATTACAACATTGCGCAGAATTGTCGACATAGACGACAATTCTGCGAAATGCTGTCATAGAAGCCGTTCACCGTGCGAACTCGTATGTAGTTGGATCTTCAGCGTCTCAAAGGTAAGCAAATTCCGTTGTCACAGCCATCAAGACCAGTCTCACGATATCCACCACGGAACTTCTTTCCCCAAGCGAGACCGAAACGGTGTAACTTCTCCACAGACTATAGAGCACCGCCACGTGTCACTCTTCGTGTGAATTCAGAAGTGCTGAACTGAAGTCACCCAGAGTCGCGCCCGCAATCGACCTTCCGGTGTGAGTTCATCCCTATGAATTGGTCGCTTTAACAACTACAGGCTCAGGCCTCCCATCGCGGCTTTTGTACTGGTTGTGGGGGTTTACGATCGTACAATAAGGTATTAACGAAGGACGAAATCTCTCGGGCTCGTGGAGTCCGCACATCGGTGACGGCGATTCTACGAACATCTATCAAACAGCTGACGAGATCGCATGGTGTGTATTATCATCGGGCAGACTTGTATCGTCCATGGTGGACGTAGTGGGGTTGAAATCCTCTACTCATGATGTTCGTAGAGGGGTTGAAATGTTGAGTCATGAGGGGTCGTATGGTTCACTGGCCTAGGCTAATCCGATGACATACTATGTAGTATAGATGGCAGCGCGCATCCATGGGTTCATCGTCCTTGGTCAAGGTCGCTGTCACATCAACCTCATGTCGCAATGTCGCATGACCTCGACAACTACTAGGGACAGAACCCAACGAAACCTCAAGTGTGGCACATCGACCCAATTGGAGATGGGGCGCCGTCCGACTATGTCAACACCAAGCAGTCTACTTACTATCGGGCCCGATGGCTCCCGAAGGAATCGATCTGGCACGTGTAACCATCAATTTCAAAACGGTGTCCATCGATCGATGCACTTTTGGCACCAATGGGGAGATCCTTCAGATGGCATACTACCTCCTTCGCCATGAAGGTACAGGTAACTGTGTGTACCTCCTGCGGCCACGATATACACGTAGCATCACTGGCGTGACGACGGACGTTGGGCTGTTTGCAGGGCCGAGTTCTGCCCGAACGTGGTGGGGGCAGTGAAAGTGGCTCGGAAAATGGGACCTGGGCACACGATCATGACGGTATTGTGCGATGGGGGCGACCGGTACCGCAGCAAGCTATACAATGCCAAATGGCTGGAGATAGAAAAGTTGACAGACCACGTCAACGCCCCGCTGCAGTTGTGAGTCGATGGAAAATACGGTCCTCGCTCGAGAAAACACCATCTTTGAGGTCGCTTTGAGTCTAGTTTGATGTACCAGCGTCTTTCCAGGGAATAGGGACAAGTGGTGGTATTCGTTGTGGTGGTGGGATCTGGTTCTGTGGTCGAGTTTAACCGGCGAGTTTTGGCCGTAAAGAGCAGCGCCACGGATGGCGGTGAAGTCGAATCCCAGCGATGGTTTCACCATTCGTCGTGGATCTCCCAACGCATTGGGTGCACGGTGGGAACATCTACATACCTTGCATTCCACAGCTCTGGGAGAAACCAGGCGAGTGCTGTCACCACCTCGGGCTCGTCGCGATCAAGAAGATGTTACTAAGAAGAATTGCGACAGGTCCATGCGATAGGGGCACATATGTATGAACGTTGTCGTGGCGACTAAGACGATTGCTGGACCCACATCCCACCCGAAGAGCACAGACGCCGATGTGCTCTCGTGGGTTGTGGGTGACTAGCTGCTGCTGTTCATGCGTGCCATGTTCGTCTAGCCGTGGGCATAACGACGCTTTGACGCGAAGTTGTCTCAATGGGACACTCCGCGAAAAACCAATTCCCGGCATATGACCGGCTCTGCCGCCGACCACGCCCGCGTGTTACCTCTACTGAGCCCCCGACCCCACTCAAGACGTCACTCCAGTTTCAATTCTGAATTGCCCCAGCAATACCTAGCATTATGGTGTTCCTCCGGCTTCTCCTTGCATTCGCCGCGACCCCATTCTTGGTCAATGCTTCGAAGTACCCTTGCTCGGCTATTGAAGACAACGTCGACTACCACGGCAACGATATTCGCCACACTCGCCGAGTGTCGGCCGAATATTGCTGCGACGACTGCGCCAAGACCGACAAGTGCCAAGTTTTCACGTGGACTGATTATGAAGGCGGTACTTGTTGGTTGAAGCACTCCAAGGGTGAAAAGAAGCTAGCCATTGGAGCCATGTCGGGGTCGATTAAGTCGGATCCCATCCCGGACAAGTGCAGTTACATCGAAGCCGACGTCGACTACCCCGGCAACGACATCGCGTCTACTCGCCAGGCACACGCCGTGAGTTGCTGCGACGACTGTGCCATGAATCGTAGGTGTCATTTTTTCACGTGGACCAACCACGAAGGTGGCACTTGTTGGTTGAAGAAGTCCAAGGGAAAAAAGAAGTACTTTCCTGGAGCCAAGTCAGGGTCAATTGAATCGCCTCCTAAGCCTGAACCCCCCTGCCCCGAGCCTTCTAAACCCGAGCCTCCTAAGCCTGAACCCCCCTGCCCCGAGCCCCCTAAACCCGAGCCTCCTAAGCCTGAGCCCCCCTGCCCCGAGCCTCCTAAACCCGAGCCTCCTAAACCCGAGCCCCCTGCGCCCGAGCCCCCTTGCATTATCCCGAACGTTCGTAAAGTTTAGGGTGGCTCATATGACAACCTAGATATTCTGCACTACCCCGAACTGTCGAAGAGTGCAGAGTGTCGATGACTTTACATCTACTTCTTGCCTCTTGAAGTAAATGAATACATATTGGATGTGAACCCCAGTGGTGCGTGTCATTATGCTTGGCTCACTGATCATCTGAGACAGGTGTCATGAAGTCCTCTTGATCGGTCACCAAGTCAAATTCTTGTGTATCTCTAATCGATTCTACTTGCAACACAGGTTTCACTTGTATTCGAATTGGTGCATGCACTGACAGAAACGAAGGCAAATACAGTATTCAAAACGTGCACTCTTTATCACTGCACCGCAGAGCTGTGACCGAGATATTTCCAATACCTCAGGCCTTATTAAAGGCGGAAATCTATAAATAGTTTCCAATATCGCTGCTATGGGCTAAATGCTTCGCGTCATCGAGCGCATGGTGAACCAGAACGCCGAGGACGAAATTTTCCAGGATATCAAGTACTGGGAAGACGCATCGGACGCGTTTCGAGATGGATCACTGTTACAGTTGTGGCGGTTCTCGTCTGAGCGAGCCAAGAAGAAACAGGTCACAGCCGTGTGTTGGAACCCCGTGCTTCTCGGACTTGTTCGCTGTCGGGTACGGCTCGTACGATTTTCTGAAGCATGAGTAGGCTCGTGTGCTGCTACTCACACAAGAACACGTCGCACCCC
>NW_008580183.1:287990-288800 GCF_000520115.1 Aphanomyces invadans | reverse complement strand
CACGCGAGGTGCAGGTGTTGGACCTCGAAGCGGTTTCCAAAGCGATGACGTCGCTGAAGGTGTACACGAAGATCTGAGACGCCGAGAGTCGGGTGGAAAGACTGCTTTCCGACTTCTACGAGAGGTTGGAGCAACTGGACGTTGCTTACTCGCCTGAGCAAGAGCCGAAGCAGTCAATCAAGACACTGACGGCGGCGATTCGACCGTCGCAGCTGAAAGCGACTGTCGAGCGATAGTTAACGCGTGAGGTAAACAAGGCGTTCACGTCCAACGTGCGTGCGTTCTGCAAGTTACTTTTGACGCTCTTGTACAACTTTATGCTGTTCGAGTCGCAACTAGTCTCTGTGGAGAAGAAAACGAATCAAACTAGCCTCGCCAGTACGGCGAGGCTAAGACACTGCGACATGCGCAGTCGAAGAAACCCGACGGCGAAGACGACAGCAGAGGAAGGCAAGATTTACAAGTGCTCGAAAGCGTACTCTGGCCAGTACTTGGAAAACTACACGGGGCACCACATGACTGTCTACGCCGTTCGATGGAACCCGTTTCGCGAGCGGTGCTTCTTGAGCTGCATTGCGGGCTGGACGGTCAAGTTGTAGAACCACATCATTCCCGAACCCATCATGTCGTTTGATATGGGCAATTCCGTCGGGGATGTCACGTGGGCTCCGTACTCGTCGACTGTCTTTGCCGCCGTCACAAGCGACGGCAAAGACCATGTATTTGATCTTGCAGAAAACAAAATTCAAGGCGCAAGTAGCGTTTGACGGTGAGGGATTTTACGTAGAAGCCCTAGAAGATATGCGCATC
>NW_008580183.1:274362-276399 GCF_000520115.1 Aphanomyces invadans | reverse complement strand
TCAAGACACTGACGGCGGCGATTCGACCGTCGCAGCTGAAAGCGACTGTCGAGCGATAGTTAACGCGTGAGGTAAACAAGGCGTTCACGTCCAACGTGCGTGCGTTCTGCAAGTTACTTTTGACGCTCTTGTACAACTTTATGCTGTTCGAGTCGCAACTAGTCTCTGTGGAGAAGAAAACGAATCAAACTAGCCTCGCCAGTACGGCGAGGCTAAGACACTGCGACATGCGCAGTCGAAGAAACCCGACGGCGAAGACGACAGTATCGGTCGGACGAGCCAGGAGCTGTTTGACGTGCGGCAGCGTCAAACACAAGGTGTTAAGATGCCCCAAGGTGCAGCCGGGCGAGGTGCAACGGTTGCTGGAACAGCGGTTCAAGAAACTGCATGTCGCTGCTGTGGCAGCACCGGACAAGAAGGACGAGACCACGCGCAAGGCTATTTGTGCGGCCGTAGAAGTCTACGAAGAAATCTCTACGGTGTGCCCTCGCACGGTCTCGTTCGACATCAATGGTGTCAAGGCGCTTGCCCTGTTGGACAGTGGCGCTGACCAGTCGGTCGTGCCACCGAAGTTTCTGTTGTGATTAGAAGGCGCCGATCAGCACATGTTAGTCGTACGGTGTTGCGTCTCCACCTGACGGACCTCGCGAAGTCCGTATCCAAAGGCAAATCACGAAGTGGATTCCCCCCTGCGGCAAGCAGCCACTGGGGCTTAACCCTACTTTAATCAGTCAGCTGATCCCAACCACTCGTCCAATTAGTCAATCGAATCGTCCGGCATACTACCCAAGGAAACTGAACCCTTGGGCTGCCTCTTGGGGGGAGCCAAGGGGTTCTGCGAATGGCAAATTCGCAACAATCCCCCCCCAACGATTGTGCCACCCCCAACGCTCTCGCCATCGCCACCACCGTGACATTTTCAGTGTTTGCCCGCACATACATTTTGAATGCGGGCGGCAGGTCTTTGAGCAAGTTGCTCGCGGGCTCCCACGAGTTTTCGATATCTTGGAGGCCGCGCCAGCTCACCAGCACTTCGTACGCGGCCAGACGGTCGTTGCAGCGGCAGTCGACGAACTTGTCGACCACGTGTCCATTAGCATTGCGCGCCCTCGAGAGATTCGTCCGCATAAAACTTCAGCCGACTGCTGTGGGCTTCACGGGCCTAGCCCGTGACCAAATTTCGGTTTTCGAAAATCCAATCCGAAGTTGTCTTCACAACTTGAGCTGGTTCACGCCACGTGACACTCAACTTGGAAGGAGACATGGACCACACGTCCATGTACAAAACAAAGTCACCCACGTCGAGTTGAGCCATTTCGACGCCTTTCGTCTTCAGTCTTCTTTGGCGTTTCTTGAGGCGTTTCTTCGACGACGCCTCCACAATCTTCTCGTGCATACTGTCTAGAGACAGTACTAACGACTTGAGCTCTTCTTGGCGCAACGACCACAGTTCTTCCAAGGTCGTTATTTTCGTCGGACCGGGAAGGGCTAAGCGATCCAGGGGTGACATCGCTGGTCCACCCGTCATAGCCGTGATCGGAGACGTCCCACCGAGGGTCTCCGATGGGCTCTGGTTTAGCACATGCATCACTACCGGCACAATCAGTCGCCACTGATCGGGTTGCATCAACCATTCCGAGAGAAGCGCTCGGAATTTCTTCAGGGTCGTTTTCATGGCACTTTCGACTGTGCCATTTGCCCACGGACATCTTGCCGTGGTAAAGTGGTGATGAGCTCCAAGGACATGTTGGAGCTCGGCGATCACTCGTTCTTGAAATGCGACCCTCGGTCGCTGACCCAATGATAGCACATGCCAAACACACTGAACCATTGCAGCAAACAACGCGCAACCACTTGCGCGTTGGCAACGTCCGTTTCCCACAGCCGCTTGAATTGGCTGAAGTCGTCCTTGGCTACGAGGATGTAGCCACCGTCCATGAACAAGAAATCCCAATGTAGGATCTCGTTCGGCTTCGTGGCGTGGACCGTTGCTCCAAACGGTCTCAAAACATGCCCACCGGTGCTGGCACAATGCAA
>NW_008580183.1:272117-274262 GCF_000520115.1 Aphanomyces invadans | reverse complement strand
TTGCCGCCGTCACAAGCGACGGTAAAGTCCATGTATTTGATCTTGCAGAAAACAAAATTCAAGGCGCAAGTAGCGTTTGACGGTGAGGGATTTTACGTAGAAGCCCTAGAAGATATGCGCATCCATGATGGCATGGCGCAAAAGTCGCTCCAGTGGCTCCATGTGGATAAAACGGTGTCTGGTTGTCGTGGGCATTATTGTTTCTGTAAACTGGAAATATTTCACGTGGGGAATTGATGCGAAATTGCCATTCGCACAATCCCTGGACCCCCCAAAAGGCAGTCCAAAGGCTCAGTTCCCTAGGATAGCAAGCCGGGCGATCCCATTTGTTAGTTGGACGGTGGCTGTGAGCAGCTGTCTGATTAGGGTAGGATTAAGCCCCAGTGGCTGCTAGCCGCTGGGGGAATCTACTTCGTTATTTGCTTTGGAAACGGACCTCGCAAAGTCCGTCAGGTGGAGACGTAACAAAGCAAAGAATTCTTTAGTAGCAGCCTGCTACTTGTCGTTCAAGAATGGAACAAGAAGGCCTACCGTTCAAGAGATCGCTGGATCGTGTGACACGTACACGGTCGATGGAGCCCGTAGTGGCTGTGCCTTTACCTCCGCCAAACTAGGCGGAGATAGACGAGCTACGGGTGCAGAGCGTGAAGCGCGCTGCTGCTACATCGAGTCATTTCAACCAGGTGACTTAAGCAAAGTGCCATGGCGCAACGCCTGGAAGAAGAAACGGCCAAACAGCTGACCATGGCAGCGGCGATGGAGAAGAATCGCCAGGAACAAGAAGAGTCGCGAGCGGTTCTCGCGCGACAATAAGAGGAGTTGGTGCGCCAACAAGAAGAGCTGAAGCGAGTGATGGCTGAGCAAGCGCACCAAGTTATGCTCCAACAAGAAGCGATGCGTCAGCAAAACTACAATATAGAAGAGCTGACCAGAAGGCTCGCCGTGATAGCGAGCGGTGGGGTCTATTCGCCGAAGCACCGAATCAACGATCGGCACAAGCGGAACAGGCAACGGCACCAGTTTTACCGCGTTCAGATAACCTCATGGGTGTGCAACAGGTGCCTAAGGCACCGATGAACAAAGGAAGCACGAAGCACGAGCGTCGGGAGTTCATGGACGAATACCTCGCTTACTCGCGGCGTGTGCAAATCCTCATCAGCTGCTTTTGATTCCGCTGGTAGCGTGCATCGACCAAAAGTTTGTGCCACGTGTGTGCGCACACTACTCTGGAAAGCCGTTCGAAGAAATACCGAGAACGATTGGCGCGACTACTTTCTATCTGCACGCGAGGTGCAGGAGTTGGACCTCGACGCGGTGTCCAAAGCGATGACGTCGCTGAAGATGGACACGAAGTTCCGAGACGCCGAGTCTCGGGTGGGAAGACTGCTTTCCGACTTGTACGAGAGGTTGGGAGCAACTGGGCGTTGCTCACTCGCCTGAGCAAGAGCCGAAGCAGTCAGTCAAGACACTGACGGCGGCGATTCGACCGTCGCAGCTGAAAGCGACTGTCGAGCGAGAGTTAACGCGTGAGGTGAGTAAGGCGTTCACGTCCAACGTGCGTGCGTTCTGCAAGTGACTTTTGACGCTCATGGACAACTTTATGCTGTTCGAGTCGCAACTCGTCTCTGTGGAGAAGAAAACGAATCAAACTAGCTTCGCCAGTACGGCGAGAAGACACTGCGACATGCGCAGTCGAAGAAACCCGACGGCGAAGACGACAGCATCGGTCGGGCGAGCCAGGAGCTGTTTGACGTGCGGCAGCGTCAAACACAAGGTGTTAAGATGCCCCAAGGTGCAGCCGGGCAAGGTGCAACGGTTGCTGGAACAACGTCAAGAAACTGCATGTCGCTGCTGTGGCTGCACCGGACAAGAAGGACGAGACCAAGAGCAAGGCTATTGGTGCGGCCGTAGAAGTCTACGAAGATATCTCTACGGTGTGCCCTCGCACGGTCTCGTTCGACATCAACGGTGTCAAGGCGCTTGCCCTGTTGGACAGTTGCGCTGACCAGGCGGTCGTGTCACCGAAGTTTCTGTTGGGATTAGAAGGCGCCGATCATCACATGTTAGTCGTGCGGTGTTGCGTCTCCACCTGACGGACCTCGCGAAGTCCGTATCCAAAGGCAAATCACGAAGTGGATTCCCCCC
>NW_008580183.1:261001-262380 GCF_000520115.1 Aphanomyces invadans | reverse complement strand
ACCTACACTTCTTGGGATTCAACTTGAGGCCGCGCTCCTGGCAAAATCACCAGCACACGTTCGAGCGCCGCCAGCAAACCTTTCTTGGACTTCTCGTATCCAAGCAAATCGTCCAACCAAACCAAGAGCGACTTGTACAACTCGCTCGCGAACATTCCTTGAACCAACGATTGACAGTACGCCACGCTGTCGGTTCTGCCTATCAGCACTCGCGTCGGCGTGTAAACGCCCGTATCCGTGAGGAACGAGAACATTTCTTGCGACGTCTTGTCCAGCGCAAACTGCCTGTAACCCTTGAAGAAGTCAAGGGTAAAGAATACTTCTGCGCCGGCAGGTGATCCAAGATCACCTCCAACATTGGCATCGGCCACAGGATGCGCTCCGTCTGGTCAACGCCCAGACGGACGTCCACTGTCATGCGAAAATAGTTCGCATCGGTTTTCTTGATGATCAAAGGTGCCGAGCACCATTTTGAGCGGGGTTTCTATTACACAGCCCCGCTGCCTCCAACTCAGCAACGTGCTTCGCCATGAAGTCACGTTGCTCTTTTGAGCAGTGGCGCGCCTTGCACCGCACAGGTTCTGTGCCTTGCTTCAACGTCAAGACTAGTGGCGCCACGTCGACAGGAGGCACCGGGCTTGTGCAGAAGACAGTCTGCCCGCTTCAAACACTCCACGATCGAGAACCCCTCCTTCTCGACAATTGCCCATCGTTGAGCGGCGCCAGAAAACGTGCCGCTCAGAAACATTAGCGGCTCGTGGTCTTGACTGTCCAGTTCGAGATCCACTTGATCGCATGGGATTTGAGTCACGACGCCACCCCAATGCAAATCGCTGGCATCGGCAAACACACAAATCAGCCGATCTTGCTTCGGGTGAGCTAGGGTAACCACTCGGTTGAGCGCTTCCTTGCACTGATCCAAACACGCTGCGTGGTCAGCGTTCCACCCCACCTCAGCAAGGTGGACCTTGGCCACCTTCCAGCGCGTTCGACCGCCCGCCGCCTTGTAGACCGACTCCAACACATCGGTCATAGGCTGTACAATCACATTGTACCTTGGAGTCGACATGCGCATCCAATTCATGACACATAAAAACTGCTGAAGATCTTGGCCGGTCACCGGCATCTTCAGCTCTTTCAACGCCTTGATGCGTTCGGGATCATGCTTGACGCCCGCGGACGACACGATTCGTCCGCACCAGCGAGCTTCGGTCTCATAAAACCGACACTTCTTGGGATTCAGCTTGCGCGTTGGCAACGTCCGTTTCCCACAGCCACTTGAATTGGCTGAAGTCGTCCTTGGCTACGAGGATGTAGCCATCGTCCATGAACAAAAAATCCCAATGTAGGATTTCGTTCGGCTTCGTAGCGTGAACCGT
>NW_008580183.1:254064-255376 GCF_000520115.1 Aphanomyces invadans | reverse complement strand
CGGTGGACGTGAGGCCAGTCAAGGCTCCGACGGAGCGTATCATCTGGCCTATGCCGATGCTCGAGGTGATCGTGGATCACCTGGCCGGTGCGGAGGTCTTTTTCTCCCTAAATTTCTTCAAGGAGTACTGGCAATTCGCGCTGGACAAGGGGTCGTAGTAGATGTTCTTGTATTCACGGACACGGGCGTCTACACGCCGACGCGTGTGTTGATGGGCGGGACCGACAGTTTAGCCTACTGCCAGTCGTCGGTCCAAGAAATGTTCGCGACTGAACTCTACAAGTCGCTGTTGATCTGGTTGGACGTTGTCCTTGGATACGAGTAGACCAAAGAAGGGCTTCTAACGGCCATCAGCGCGGCATCAAGCTGAACCCAAAGAAATGTCGGTTCTATGAGATCGAATCCCGCTGGTTCTGGCGCATTCTCTCTTCCGACGGCGTCAAGCAAGACCCCGAACGCATCAAGGAGTTGCAAGATCTGAAGATGCCAGTGACCAGGCAAGTTCTTAGCAATATTTATTTGCGCCATGAACTGGATGCGAATGTCAATACCACGATACAACGTTATCGTGCAGCCGATGACCGACCTCATGGAGTCGGTCTACAAGGCAGCTTGCGGACGGACCCGTCCCACGTCGGCCAAAGCAACTTTGGCCGACGTGGGCTGGAGCGCTGCCCATGCAGCGTGTCTCACGGCTTGCAAGCAAGCCCTCAGTTGTGTGGTGACGTTAGCTCATCCCAAGCAAGACCGGCTGATCTGTGTGCTTGCTGAAGCAAGTGACCTCCATTGGGGAGATGTGGTGACCCAAATTCCTCACGATCATGTTGATCGTGAGCTGAGGCTCAAGACCATGAGCCGCTCATGTTCCTGAGTGGAACGTTTTCGGGAGCGGCGCAGCGATGGGTGATCGTGGAGAATGAGGCTTTCTCCATCGTAGTATGCTTGAAACGGGCAGATTGCCTGCTCCACAAGACAGGTGGATTCGCGTTGTTTACCGATCACGACAGCCGGAAGTTCATCTTCGACCCAGCCTCAGTCAACGCCGCCATCCTAAAGTACACGGCGGCGAAGTTGAACCGCTGGGCGTTGCTGCTGATGAGCTACAACTGCACGATCTACTACATCGCGGACGATGTTAATGTGTGGGCTAATCTGTTGTCCCGCTGGGGGACAAACGCCAACTTGATCTGCCCTATCGTGCAAGTGCCCTTGAAGATCTCGCCATTGCGAGGAGGCAAGTTTATTTGGCCAAACATAGCCGAAATTGTGGATGCTCAAGTCCAAGCGGTCGGGAAAGGCGACGCTCCCAGGG
>NW_008580183.1:236298-242665 GCF_000520115.1 Aphanomyces invadans | reverse complement strand
CTGATTGTACCAGTCGTGATATGGATCCTTAACCAAAGTCCCTCGGACACCCACGGCGGTGTCGCGCCGACTGCGGCGATGACCGGTGCACGAGCGATGTCACCGCTCGATCTAATTTGTGTGGATGAACCCATCCAATCGACGACCCTGGAAGACTTCTGGTCTGTGCGGCGTGACGAACTCAAGGCGATGGTGATGGCCTTGGATAATATGTACGAACAAGTCGCGTTGAAATCGGCGAAGAAACGCGCTCTTAATCGAGATCGCCGTGCGACCAAGAAGGTGGCCTCGATGACTCAATTTGACGTGGGGGACTTTGTTCTCTACTTGGACGTCTGTTCCATGACCCATGCCAAGCTCAGTGTCACGTGGCGCGGTCCGGCTCAAGTTGTCCGAGTTATCTCGGATTGGATCTACGAGATTCAAAATTTGATCACGGGTGTCGCCCGTGAAGCCCACCGCAGTCGGCTAAAGTTCTATGCCGACAGTTCACTCGACATGAGTGAGGAGCTACTGCGCCATGTGGCGCACAATGCCGGCGGACACGTCGTGGAAGATTTCCTCGGTTGTTGGTACAATGATCGATTGGCGGCCTATGAAGTGCTTGTCAGTTGACACGGCCTCCAAGACATGGAAACGACGTGGGTGCCAGTGACCAATCTGCTGGCAGATCTCCCCCACGACTTATGTGCGGGCGAACGCCCAAGATGCCACGATGGTGGCAATGGCGAAATTGTTGAGGTGACACAATCGTTTGGGGAATTGTTGCGGAATTGCCATTCGCAGAACCCCTGGACCCCCCCCAAGAGGCCGTCCTAGGGCTCAGTTCCCTTGGATAGTAAGCCGGACGATCCCATTTGTTAGTTGGACGAGTGACAGTGAGCATCTGTCTGATTAGGTTAGGGTTAAGCCCCAGTAGCTGCTTGCCGCTGAGGGAATCTACTTTGTGTTTTGCCTTTGGAAACCGACTTCGCGAGGTCCGTGAGGTGGAGACGCAACAGAAATTCGCCTCAAGTTCTTTCGCGGTTAGGTAACCGCCCAACGTAATGATAGCGTTGTGAGCGAAAGATTTCTTGAAGGTATTGAGACGACGTTTGGTCACCCTGTATAGGGAGGAAGCCCTCCGACTCCACGAGTTATTGCGTGTTGGCCGGAACCATGTCAACCTTTCCGCATGGACGAAATGTCGGGTGTTATCGGGGGCTATAAAGGCCAGGTCCGAGAGACTGTATTGGATTCACAATGGAAATGATGATTTGGGGTTTGCGTAGCTATTTTTGGATCCATGTCGAGGTCACAGTTCAACCTCAGCGCAGCCGTTGGTTGTGCAAGCTCGCGCTAGACGAGTGTAGAGTTTCATCACATCTAAAAAGTCCAATTCACACAAAATCTGTTCAAATCACAAATTTGGAAAAATGTGATTCCATGGGCTCAAATTTTGAAAGTATTGATTCTCAAGGTGGAAGTGCTACTGATTTCCACCCGACTTTTAAATGGGCCAAAGTCGATAATTTTTATGAATTTATAATATCGAATGTCGAGGTGAAATTGAAATTTCAAAAGGCTCAATGATGTTTTCATGATGCCACATTGAAATCATGAAGCTACGCATGACCTAATTTTTTTAAACTGTTTTTTTTAATCATTTTGTCCTTGTTCGATAAGCACGAGCTGTATGCTCATCACAAGGAACATCCAACCGCTACGTACTCCCAGTTGGCTATATGGGCTGCTGAAAAGTTCAACCTCGCATCAATCCCAACAAAAGAGACAATTGGAAATGTACTAAAACGACACACTTCGCTAAACCCTCGTGCCGACAACAAAATGCGTAGTATTGACCGTCCTGTTTCCCTGCCTGCTGTCGAACAAAGTGTCCTTGCTTGGGTGCTGCGGTGCGAAGTCTTGGGAATATGCATCACTGGCGAACCCATCCGCAAGCAGGCGTCTATCGTTTGCGACCAAACGAACATCCCTGCTTCGAAACGCATTGCCTTCACTAAGAAATGGTTATATAAGTTCCAAGTCAAGCATGGACTTACGAGCTAAGTGCAGCATGGAGAGGCTGCATCTGTGTCCCCTGCTGTCGTCGCCGAGAGCCGTCAAGAAATGAAGGCAGCCACAAGTGGCAACAGTGCTCACAATACCTACAACATGATGAGACGTCGTTCTTTAACTGTCTATCTCCACATCGTTCAATCACAAGCAACCGGCAACCAGGGACGAAAAAGTAAAAAAAAAAACGAATCACGATTGCACTACCACCAATGCTGCCGGTACGGACGTCGTCGATCCGCTTTTCATTGGCACTGCTGCCCGACCGCGGTGCTTCAACGGTGTTGCGGTCGCTGACCTTGGCTTCAATTACCTATCGAGCAAAAAAGGATGGATGACCGGTGGGATTTTCAACACGTACCTGCTGCAGATGAACCAGCGGATGCTTTCCGAGAACCGAAAGGTTCTCCTTCTGGTCGACAACGCGGCACCACATCGACCCGACGATGAGTCCCTATTGACAAATGTGAAGGTGAAAGTGCTACTGAAGAATACAACAGCTCACCTGCTGTCCCAGGACGCTGGCATCATTGCCTCATTCAAGGCGAGAGTGAAACAGCTCCAAGTGCAGAACGCCCTGCAACAGATTGATTCTGTGATGACTGGTAGACAAGATGGTCTCTACGAGGTACCTTTGGTGGAGGCAATGTCTTGGGCAAAGGAGGCCTGGCGGTCGATGACACAAGCGACAGTTGTTAACTGCTGGAATCGGACAGGCATTCTTGACACTGACCTGTCGACATTTAGCGACCATGTAGCGGCCAGCCAGTTGTAACAATTTGTACCTGTTTCATTTTGTGTCCTTTTAAAGGTATTGCTCAGCCGCCGTTTAAAAGTCGGGTGGAAATCAGTATTCACTTTACAAGTTTCAAAGAAAGCGTGGCTTTACCTCAAAAATTCAGCATGGTGAGACCGCATCTACTCCGCGGGAAACCGTCAACGTTGGACGCCGCGATGTATTGTCCGCGACAGCTGGGTACTCTGCTGACAACGTCTTGAACATGGACGAGACCGCGCTGTTTTACTGCCTATCCCCGCACCGCTCTATAACACGCAATCGTGTCCCTAGGTCGAAGAATCAAAGCAACGAATTACAGTGACATTGACGACGAATGCAACTGGTACTGACCATTTTGAGCCCATGTTCATTGGTACGGCCGCGAACCCTCGTTGTTTCCGTGGACGACCCGCCGAGGAGCTTGGTTTCTACTACCACTCCAGCAAAAAGGGTTGGATGAACTCTCAAGTTTTGAATCAGTACCTGGAAGTCCTGGATGCTGACATGGCCGAGCAAGGCCGCAAAGTCCTTATGTTGGTGGACAACTCGCCGTCGCATCAGATATTTGACACTGCAGTTTTGTCAAACGTTCGCGTGAAAACGTTGCCACCGAACACCACAACGTACCTACAGCCGCAAGATTCGGGTATCATTGCGGCATTCCAGGCGAAAATGAAGAAGAGGCAGCTACAGAACGCCTTAGATCAAATCATATCTGTTGTTGCAGGACGGCATGAAAGATTGTATGAAGTACCTCTTGATGTTGCGATGTGTTGGGCCAAGGACGCATGGCTCTCAGTGTCGCGATCAACTGTGGCCACTGTTGGACCCGAACTGGTATTCTGGATGGCGAACTCGCCGTATTTAGTAGTAGATTGTCCAGTTTGCAAGTGAACGATAGCGAATAAGCAAATAAATGGTTGTCGTCAATATCGTTTGACAATATATCCCCTGTGGTTCAGGTTTGCTTGTACAATTGGGAGAAGGTATTCCGATTCTCTTTCATCCAATTTGTACTCTTTGAGCATGACCCGTAGGACTTGTAATAAGTCCCGGTTCAGTCTTTCGACCGTTCCATTAAGCCAGGGGCTGTATATGATTGTGAATTTGTGATCCACTTTCATCTTAGCCGCCACGGCTTTCATCACTTCATTTTTGAAGTGAGTTCCCTGGTCTGACACCCATACTCTGGGTATGCCAAACCGCTTTGCCCAGTCAATTAGGGCAGTCACGACAACCTCTGCGGTCGGTGCCTCACACGCTACCAACTCGCAGTAGTGACTCAAGTCATCCTTAAGCACGAGAACATATTTCATTTTCCCGGCGTGGTCGTCGCCCACGTAGAGGTAATCAAAATGGATTCCCTCATTGGGTTTCTCCGCGTGCCAGAGTTCGCTGTGAGGTCTTTGTATGACCCTCTCCCCCTTTACAAAGGGGCACATCGGGCACTCGCGGACGAATGTCGAAACCAGCGCGTCTACTTTGTCCATATGAAAGAGACTGCGGAGGTGTGCACACATGGTAAATATACAGTACCACGGTGGCCCATGCTTCAGAAATGGGCTACCACGAGAATGCGCTGGATGAGTCCCGCGGCGTCCGATGGAATCCATAGCCGTGGTCCAACCTAAACCTCATGAGATTTCGCTTCGCCTTTGCAGGCGTCGTGGTTTTGGTTCACGTTGCGCAGTGAATATCTCAGCCATTGCTGGCCAGAAGAACCCTTTCTCATCCAACGGACGCAGAACTTCGCGTCGTTTAATTGGTGCTCGAACCTCTGGAGCTTTGCCAGAACCACCAGTTCGGGGGAGCCGGGTTCTCGCAGGTCTCACATGTTGCCAAGGGGTAGGCATGGCCTGATAGATGAAAATGTCATCAGGTAGTCCAAGACGACGGATAGTCGCGTTGGGAGGTGGGGAATGATCCCATCGACTCATCATATCGGCCCACACATTGTGCTTGCCATCAATATATACTGTACATGATGTAGCGGGACTCGCTGACGGTATCAGCCCATCTCATCAGCTTTCCTCGCGTATGTGCTTTCCACTCCGTTGTCCGGAGCGAGCACATGAATGAGATTTTTGTGTTCGCAATACATGCAAAACCCCCGAGGACGCATGAGCAAGTAGTTTAACTTGCTGTCTGCGCGGTCGATCGGATAGGCTTCCTTCTCGATCACCTACCACTTCAACTGAGCGCCTTTAAACAGATCACTCATGCAAGTCAGCAGTTCAGTTCATGCTGTTGCTTGTGGATGGGTGTATCCTCATCAAAGTTGTGGACTTGCGTGACTATGATCGACCAACCCTCATTTGATGCGTAAGTGAACAAACACATGGTGGCATCGTCATCTGGATGAGCGAGCTCTACCGTGGACCTTAAGGTCTCACGTACAGCTTTCCAGCTGATCTCCTCTTCGGGATTCAACGTAATCAGGATGCTCTGGGCAATTCGTTTCCGTCGTTTTTTCCCGATGAGTGCATCATCCAACCGACGCGTCAGTGGTTGTACCAGCTGCGCATATTCGGGGATGTGATCCCGCATCCAGTTCGTCGCGCAAAGAAATTGCTGCAACTGTCCTGCATTCACTGGGAATGGGATCTGGCACAGGGCCTCTAGTCGGTCGGGATCATGACGGACTACAACAAGATGTCGTCAATCCAGACGAGAAGATGTTTATGCAACAGTGAGCTACATACATTATTCATTGTCTTTTGGAAGTACAACGCACTATCGACATGTCCTTGCATTACTCGACTTGGCGTCATTATCTTTCCATTGATCTGGAACGACAGGATCTCTTGGCTCGCTTTTTCAAGCGGCATCTGCCAGAATCCTTTGATTAAATCGAACGTCGCCAGGACGGTTGCGTCCTTCACGTTCTCAAGTATTTCTACTTGGAATGGCATGGCACCCGCACAGGGTATCGTCATGCTATTGATGACTCGGTAGTCAATGGTTAAACGGAAATGTTGGAGAATTTCATCCTCCGTCCACTCCCGGACTTTCGTCTCTTTCATCCTCTTGCCTTCCGGCTTGAGGACGGGGTTTACTGGACTGCAATACTTGGACTGGTCATTTTGCCAGATCACCCTCGCATTTACAAGCGTATTACAAAAATCGTTCATGAATCTCTTTTCCAGAGGATTCACCTTTCTAGACGCGCACCGGTAGGGGCGTGAATTTCTTTTCAGCGCAATGGACATCGGGGGAACATTCGCTGGTAGGTCACTGGCTCGAAACTTTGTTCGCCAGATATCCGCCTTGCGCACAATGGCGCCAAGCGCATCAGCACGATCCTCTGGAAATCCGGCTTCGTACGCCTTCCTCAGCATATCTTTAACTCCATCGTAATCCGTTGTGTTTACAATGGATCTAACCTTTTCAGGCTCTCCATCCTCTACCCAAGATCTTTCGACCTGATTGATGTCATTGTAGGAGTCTACGACGCCGTCCAACTTGATGTCGAGGTCGAACTCGGGGGCATCTTTGCCCTCCAAGTCATCTCCTTCATCAAGTCGTTGCCTTTCG
>NW_008580183.1:184745-218932 GCF_000520115.1 Aphanomyces invadans | reverse complement strand
TGGCACGCATGTTGCTCCCAACCTCTGACCATCGAGAACTCATTTGGCCGTATGGAGCATCGTGTGGTGAGACTGCAATCACCTCCTTTATGAGATCTACGTCCTGTTCGAGAGGTATGCTGATCGCACGTGAGCTCAACACTCTGTCATTGACGACTGCTAGAAGAGCAAGCACTGGGACCATGATGTCCATGGTGGTAACATTGCGTGTGCTGAGTGTGAAAAGGTCCGATAGCAAAAGCAATAAGTGTCGAGAACTGTCCAACTCGTCTCACTGGAAAGTTGTTGAAAAAATTGAGTATGGATTCTTGTTGCAAAATCAGCCGATTGTTTACAGTTAATTTTGAACTCATACGCACCGCCGAGACTTCCGTTTGATACGAGGTTGAAGCGGGACGTGATTTAACAAAATTCCATGGTGAGGCACGACCAGTAAGCACTCAAACGACGGTGCCATCTCCGGCGGCTGCGCGGAGACGATCGACATCAGCGGATTTGATGAAGTTACCGCGGTCGTGTGCAATCAGGTAGAAGAGGAGGCGAACGCGTCCAAAGTCGACATCTCTGCTGCTGGAGCTCTACACCGTGACTGGCACAACCGTCTCAGTTTTGGACGAGATATGCATCGCGCTACCTGACGGGTTCCCGCTTGTACCGAGCATACCGCACACACGGATGGAAGGAGCAGTCGTCGATGACGGACGGGTCCACAAACTCCATGGTGAGGTCCGTTTAGATGTGATCGTTTTATTTTGCTCGCGCTAGGCTGCATGCTGTGTCAAATGCTCAGTACCTCTGACACCAGGGTTCGAGAGGACGCTCGAACGACACACCCAGGCATCTCGCGATGTTGGGTAAGCCACTGCATGCATTGGCCAATACAAGACGCGCAATCCGATTCATCGACCTTTGGCTGCATATGTGAAGCAATGTCGCACACTTGCCTTCTCGTAGCGCCGGTGACAACGCCCGAGCGATCACTCTTGTTGGTCCAGAAGCGATCAACATATGAAACCAATTGCAACGAATCCGTTGAAACATCGACTGTGAGCGACGTCCACCAACTTGGTGCCCGCCGGTGAAATCTCCAGTCTCTAACTTGCTTCGTTCTGGAATATACGGCTTCAACCATGACGTTCTTGACCGTCGAAGACTTGAAATTGTCGTTCAACTTGTTCTGTGTCGTGTATGGGGTCGGGACGCTCGGCATGCCTGGAAACTACGCCCGTGCCGGTTTTGTTTGGGGGACCGCAGCCGTGCTACTCATGGCGGCCATCAACATTTACACGACGGCCAGCATCAGCAAAGTGCTGCTCCTAGCGCCCAAGAAGGTCAAGACGTACGGCGATCTGGGTGAGTGGTGTCTAGGCAAGCCCGGTCGATATGTTACAGTGGTCACGCAGCTGCTCGTGTGCTGGATGGTCCCGATTGCGTTTCTCGTGCTGAGCGGGACGCTCCTCACCACGCTCTTCCCTGGCACGTACGACGACACGACGTGGATCATCCTGATGGGCCTCGTGCTCATGCCTGTGTGCCTGATGCCGAGCCTGAAGGAGAGCGCGGGAGTGGCGGCGGCCGGCGCGGCAGGGACACTCATCGCGGACGTTGTTGCGCTGTACGTGCTCGTGTCCAACATGTCTCCGATCCCAGCAGGTCTAGCGCCGCCGCCACCAGTTCCGACCTTTGCCAGCGTCACTTCCGTGTTTGGCAACCTGTCGCTCGGGTACTCGGCGGGGGTCGTGATTCCGGCTCTCCAACGAGAGCATACGCAACCGCAGCGCATGCCCCGTGTGATCGTATTTACGCTCGGCGTTTGTTCCGTGTTGTTTCTCATCATTTCGATCACGGGTGTGTCCACGGTGGGGTGCCAGATCCCGGGCAACTTGCTCTTTGCGATCACGGGGACAAAGCTCGGCTTCGAAGCATCCCGCGGCGGCATCGTTCTCGCCTTCCTCTCCATGCAGCTGCACTGCACGGTGGCATTCGCTGTCATTGTGTTCCCGACCTTTTACATCATTGAGCGCATCTTGTTTGGCTTCCACCAAGTTTCGGACGACGAGGCCGAGAAAGTGGACGACTTTGTCACGTTGGAATCGCCCAAAACCGACGGTGTCGCCGAGTCGGTTGCCCCGACATACAACAGCTCCATCGACTACCTCAAGGCCATGGTACTGCGCGTTTTCATGGTCGGCATCACCATCGTGCTGGCGATCGTGTGGAAGGACCAGTTCATGGACATCCTCGATTTCGTCGGTGCGTCATCCACGGCCATGACAAGCATGATCTTGCCCGTCCTCTTCACACTCAAGACGTTTGGCAAGACCCTGCCAGTCTACGAGCGCGTGTGGTGCATTTTTGTGTTGGTGCTTTGCTCTGCATTGAGTGTGTACATCTCGTACACGTCGGGCAAGTCGTTGTTTACCCCCGACACCCCCAATCCCGCCATCAAGTTCCCCCACTGCCCCGCCGAATTCCAAGAGTTTGTGTACACCAACCGCACGCACTACAACCTCCCCTAGTCGTTGCAATAATGAATACATGGTGCTGTCGTTTGTGTCGTCGTTTCGTTTGATATCGACGAGATCGGCACGGGGTCGGAGGCAAACTTGGGCGTGTCGATTGCTTCGACCCCAACCAAAGTAGTTGCGCTCTACTTTCCTCATCATGCTTTCGTCGTGCGATGCCACCGACTTGGCACACGTCAACCGATCGCGTCTTGAGCCGTCCAATTCGCAACTTGCATCGTCGTCATGCACACTGTTCGAACATCTTCGTTTCACGGAGCCATGACCGAGACCAATACTGAACTCGGTGCCCATGAGACTCCACACTTCTAGCCGCCGCAGTCCGCATCTTCCATGCGTAGTCAGCTCTACGGCAGCATGTCGTTGGCAGCACGTTTCTTTGGTGTACTGTGATTCCATGGACACCGCTTGAGCAAACTCAAGTGACGGCTCGTGCGGTTGCCACATACATGACTTGCCGCCGAAGATTGACGGCAGGCATGACGAGGACGCGGGTCGCCTAGTGCAGAAGATGCGCTCGCGTGAAACGATCCGCCGAGGTGATCGATACCTCGAGATCGCACGTTCGACAGAGCCGTCAAACAACGCCCCGTTCGAGCAACACAACCGTCATAGCCAAAGCATTGGCAGGGGAATTCCAATTGCCCAATTGCCCATCGACACCCGCAAGTGAGCGAACCCGACGGACGTCCAAGCACCGCAGGACTACCTTCGCCGACATGATCACTTTTCCAATGGCATCCATGTCCAGCTGCCTTTCTGCTGCGGCCGTCAGCGACCGCCGGCGCGAAGCGTTCGGCGGAGATCTGCCAACACGTGTGATGCAGATCCTTGGCAGTTTCGAGCATCTCCTCCAACGGCAACCCGTGGAAGCCAAAAATACATGCGCGTGGTAGGTGAAATGCCATTTCCCAAACCGACCCGGCCGACGGGAAGGCGGCGCGAACGAACATGCACAACATGAAGTGTGTCGTGGTGGGGGACGGCGCGGTCGGCAAGACGTGCGTCCTGATCTCGTACACGACGAACGCGTTCCCTGGCGAGTACATCCCGACCGTGTTTGACAACTACAGCGCCAACGTGATGGTTGACACCAAGCCGATCAACCTCGGGCTGTGGGACACGGCGGGCCAGGAAGACTATGACCGTCTGCGGCCGCTGAGCTACCCCCAGACGGACGTGTTTCTCATCTGCTTTTCCGTCGTGAGTCCCGCGTCGTTCGAGAACGTCAAGGCCAAGTGGTTTCCCGAGATCCAGCACCACGCGCCAGGCGTGCCGTTCATCCTGGTCGGGACCAAGCTCGACTTGCGCGACGATGAAGAAACGATCGAGCGACTCAAGGAGAAGCGCCTCAAACCCATCACGACGGAGCAAGGCGAAGCTCTCAAGAACGAACTTGGCGCGTTCAAGTACCTCGAGTGTTCGGCGCTGACACAGAAAGGTCTCAAGCAGGTGTTTGACGATGGGATTCGGTGCGTCCTGCAACACCACAAGAACCCCAAGAAAACGACGCGAAAATTTGGCGGGTGCAGCATCCTCTAACTCGCCCAATCTATCTATTCTTCCTCGAGCCACGGCAGACCAGTCGGCTTGTTGTCTGCGCGTTCAGCACCTCTGGGGTGAGGCTTGTTGTTTGTCTTTTCGTGGGTGGTTTTGAGTTGTGGGGTGGGGTCGCGTACCTTTGAGCAGCAGGGACATGTTGATCTGCCTGTCGTTTATGTTTGTCTGTTCTTTTACCCAGAGTCTAATTGTGGTCTCCGTTGTGTTGTGGTTGGCTGTCATTGGTTGCGTTGCAGCTCTAAATCGTGAGGGCAGATGTGCTGCTGTTTGCTGGTTCGTTGCTGTTGTTGTGCCTCTGCTGGGGTCAGAATAGATAGATTGGGCGAGTTAGAGGATGCTGCACCCGCCAAATTTTCGTGTCGTTTTCTTGGGGTTCTTGTGGTGTTGCAGGACGCACCGAATCCCATCGTCAAACACTTGCTTGAGACCTTTTTGTGTCAGCGCCGAACACTCGAGGTACTTGAACGCGCCAAGTTCGTTCTTGAGAGCTTCGCCTTGCTCCGTCGTGATGGGTTTCAAGCGCTTCTCCTTGAGTCGCTCGATCGTTTCTTCGTCGTCGCGCAAGTCGAGCTTGGTCCCGACCAGGATGAACGGCACGCCTGGCGCGTGGTGCTGGATCTCGGGAAACCACTTGGCCTTGACGTTCTCGAACGACGCGGGACTCACGACGGAAAAGCAGATGAGAAACACGTCCGTCTGGGGGTAGCTCAGCGGCCGCAGACGGTCATAGTCTTCCTGGCCCGCCGTGTCCCACAGCCCGAGGTTGATCGGCTTGGTGTCAACCATCACGTTGGCGCTGTAGTTGTCAAACACGGTCGGGATGTACTCGCCAGGGAACGCGTTCGTCGTGTACGAGATCAGGACGCACGTCTTGCCGACCGCGCCGTCCCCCACCACGACACACTTCATGTTGTGCATGTTCGTTCGCGCCGCCTTCCCGTCGGCCGGGTCGGTTTGGGAAATGGCATTTCACTTACCACGCGCATGTATTTTTGGCTTCCACGGGTTGCCGTTGGAGGAGATGCTCGAAACTGCCAAGGATCTGCATCAGACGTGTTGGCGGATCTCCGCCGAACGCTTCGCGCCGGCGGTCGCTGACGGCCGCAGCAGAAAGGCAGCTGGACATGGATACCCTCGGCTCGGTCCTCTCACAGCTCCATCCCAAGCTCGCCGAGTCGTTGTCGACGTTGCCTGTTGTAGACACTGAGACACGGCCGTCCGGTCCGTAGAAACTCTACTTTTTCAAAGCGTTGGTCGTGTTCCCAGATTGCACGGCACGGGTGAGGCAGTGCATGGGAGAAAGCGATGCTCGTGGCGCCCAGATGAACGGCGGGTAGGCGCCGAGGGAATGTCGCCCATCGCTCTTTTTGACATCGCTTGGATGGACGTCCGCGAGTCCAGTCATTTCGAAGCGATGTATGTTCTCTTGTTTTCGAAACGCACTGGTGCGGGAGTTGAAGATCGCGACGTACGCAGGCGAGACCCAAGAAGCAGCACAGTGCCATTTGTACTCAAGTGCGCACTGCCCATGCCAAGGTCGCGGTGGTCCCGTGTTCTGGTTCAATGCGCTTATCGTCGCGAACGACCGTGTTATTAGCCAGCGCCAACTGTCCGTCCAGCATCCATTGTGGAAATGCGTACGGTCCAGGTCTGCCCACCACAGGAGCACCCTTACACCGTGTTTTCTGACCCCTCACGTACGCGAGATGTCCTTGTTGTGAAGAGCTTGTGCTGGTCGACAAGATTCCAAGTTGGCAATGAGGAGCAAGGCAGTATGTGCATGGATCAGTAGTGCGAGTAGTGCGGGGTGGGATTTGACGGGGGAGGGGTTACGTTGTCACGGATTCTGCACAGGATGCGTTCGATGCAAAGATCGGGGGTTGTGACGCCTGCAAAAGCGCACAACGTCGTCGCATCGACGGATGGCCATTTCAACATAGATCGCATCTCGTTTAACATGATGTCATGCGCAGACTCGCCACGAGGACTTTGTGCTCAAACCGATTCGCGGCCACGACGATGCTCGGCTCCTTCAGCGACAGAATGCAGGACCCGCCAACGAACGACGTGCCGCGCTCGACACCGGTGCGGTTGGAGCAGATAAAGTAGCAGTTGCGGTCCGTCCCGACCTTGGACATTTCGTCGATGACTGGCACGAGTCGATTTGCCCAGTACCTACGGACAACCACGTCATGCTTCGGGTGACAGATCCGTTGGATGTGTACTGGATCGTCGGCAACGAGGACGGGTCTGTTTCCAAAGGATTGTGGTCGTTCCAGGCGCTAGAAAACAAGACCAGCGAGCTTTGGGCGGCGAGAATGCTCGACGCAAACTCGTACGCTTCGTACGGCGCTTCGAAGTCGCACGGATTGATGTCCATGCAGATGCCTCCACGCGTCACGGTGAGGACCCCTCGCTATGACCATGGGCGAAACAAGTTGGCCGTACCAAAGGACAGATTCTGGCCGAGCCACGGGCAGAACCAGTCGCCGAAGCCAGATCCGGCCGTCGCCCACGACTTGTCCGTCTCGTACAGGAACACCTACCAGTGGCATGAGCGGGGACAACGCCTCCAGTGACCGCCGTACCTTTCGGTAATTGAACACGAGGTCGCCTGCAGGACTGAGCACCATCATGGAGTTGTACAAGTTGCAATCGTCGCCGCGTTCGACGTAGCCGCATGCGACAAGGCACTTGAGCCTCTTTGCATGGCGCTGGCACCACTCAAACGTTGGCCCTTTCGACGGTTCCTCGGCCAATGGCTCAATTTCTTCGCGGTCTCGGAAACAATACCCCGTGAAAGCCATCTACAAGTGCATGAACTCCAAGGTTTGGTGGGATTTTGTCATCGAACACGCACCTCGCTAAGCATGAGAATGTGCAGTCCGTCGGCTTCCGACAGGTGGGACAGCATGCGCGTGACCGTCTCCATGTTCGCCTTCACTTGGTGTATCTGTGGCTCGTATTGCACAATCGCTACCTTCACCGTCGCCGGCGCATGTTGTGCAGCCATGCCAGTTGCCGATTCCGTGTGTTTCAAACACGTTTTCTATGGCCCACCTACTAGTATTACTCGTATCTACTGTTAGTACGACATACACTGTGAATTCGTTGAACGGGATATTTCAAGATAGTGCAACGAGTGGAAAATATTTCTAACGATCGTTCAAGTTGATCGCTCGGGAAATATTTTTATTCCAAATCGTCCACCGCGGCATGATTGACAAAAATACTCTTGAGCATGACGATGCTGCATACACGTAGCATGATGGCCCGGGTGCACATGAGTATAGATCGAAAGTCGCTGGGTCGAACCGCTCGGTGGCTGTCAAGCTCGGTGTGGCGCCGAGGACGTCAGGTGCGATCGGTGATTGCAAGGGGCCACTGAAATTCTGGAAGGAGACGACTAAACCCCCCCGTGGGACGTACTTCCAATGCTTATACGCTCGTTAGACTACGACGACGTTTTCAACATTCCAGGTCATGGCAGTGATGCCCACCCTGGAGGATGCATCTCTTCATAATTGTGACATTGGGAAAAGTAGGGATGGTCCCCACCATCGGGTACGCTACTCTATCCTTGCGTCGAGGACAGGGGGTGGTGATGGCCGTGGCCAACTCCATCACAAGCCCACCAAATCAATCCGTTGTTACGTCGCGGAAGCCCCCGACAACAATGGCTCTCGACAAATCGGACAAAACGCTGTCACTGCATGCATAGAAAAACCACAGCGTTGAATTGTTTCTTTCGATGGCTGATGGTTGGTCTCCACACGGTGTGCCACTCACGTGGGGAGTTTATCTCATTGCGATGGTTATGCCATTATTTGAGCGCAACGGCTTCAATGTCTTTCCAACGTACTTGAGGGTAGATGCAGTCCTCGACCAAGGTGTGGAACTTTTCGCCGACAAGGCCGCTCTTCCCGCCGCCGCGAATATGGGCGACCCGGACCAATAGCTCCATAAACTCAATCAGTACGATCCCGCGGGGCATCGACACCCCCGCCGTCGTGAGCTTGGGGCCGTGGGTTTGGTGCCATCGAGCTGCCGTGCACTTTGTATACAAAACTTCTAGCTGCGGCGGGGTGAACCTAATGGAGACTCGTATGAGGTGCTTCAGCCAAAACCACAAAGAATCGACGACCTTGTCGTTATAATATGACAAGTTTCCATGCACGCCAGTAGCTGGGCGTAGTTGAGCTGATTTGACAGCAGCGGATGCGTCCGGCCGAGCGGGATGGTCGGGCCGATGAGTGGCACCTTTAGGGTGAGGTACTGAGTGAATATTCGCTTGAGAACGCTGTAGTGAGCCCCCAGCGCGCGATTGAGGACGCCGATTTCCATTCGGTAGTCGGGCCACTCCATGGCAAAGTCGTGCAGGTGCATCTTACTGCACCAGCTGATCTTTTTGACTGACGCAAACGGAACGAGTGCCTTCAGTTTGTCGTTCTCGGCTTCCATCGCATTCAGTTGAATCTGAAGGTCCCGCAAACTCGACGACACTTGGTGCGTCGAGAGTTTTTGCTTGTCCACGGCACCTTGTAGCGCTTCAATCGTTCCTGCTGCCGCGCGCATCGCTTGGGCATGGGCCGACACTTGGGTGTTGAGCTGCGCCTTGTCTTGTTCGAGCTGGGCTATGGTGTCTGTCAGCGTGACGATTTTAACTTGGGCCGCTTTCAGCGCTTCGCAAAAGAGCACTCGCTACAGGGCAACAAGGACCACTCAAATTTGTCTGACCCTTCCATCACGTACTTCTCGATCCAAATCGGCCGTCGCTTTCGCAGTGTTGGTCTCGTACGCAGCGAGTGTGGCGTCCAATTTGGCAATTTCCTTTTCCTGGAGCTCAATACGGCCTTCCAGACACTTGATCTTCCGCTGGGCGTCGGCGTGAGCTGTGGACGTGTCGAGTTTGGCCTTGACGTGTTCTAGCTCGGCCTGCAGCTCCACGACTTGCGCTTGCAACGTCTCCGCCGCAGCCTGGCACTCGCTCGCGTGTCGCTCCGCAGCTTCGTACAGCTCGGTGCTGCCTTGCAAGCTCCGGGCAAACTGCTTGACTTGTTTCACCACGGCATTTTGGTGGAGCCCTTTCGCGACAGTAGCGCCTGTTGCGTTGTTTCGTGCTTGGTTGGTTACGTCGTCGATGGCTGTCAAATCGCGAATTTTCTCGGTCTGAGCATTGCACAAAGCGTGTGACGTACGCGTAACGAAACGTGTGGACGAGGTGCGGTCGCACCTGGAAATCGGCCATCTGAACTTGGTCGCCGTTCTGCCAGCTCACACCCAGGATCGCGGTCAAGTACACTTCGTTGTCCTTGGTGTGGATCATGTACTCTGCAATGAGCTTGCTGATCACGGGCGTGTTGGATGCCGAGTTCTTGCGGTTCACGTGGTGAATGAGGAGCAACGTCGTACGCTTGATGGATTCGACCATCATGCTGTGTTCTACGTGCAAATGAATAGGGTGAGTCGTTCGTGGCCGCCGCGGCAGCTCTCAAACGCGCAACTCGAAAGGTCGTTGACTTCTCATAGAAGAATACGTTGGGCGATCACCAGCCATGGCGGGTCGCCGCCTCCATGGCGACGGCTGCAACCCACCTGCTTCCAAGATCTCAATCGGCTCCTTCGTCACGTCCACGTCGTGCCCGCTGTCGTGTGACTGTTCCTTGTAGTTGGACGCAAGCTCTGCCACAACGACGTGGCAGTCGCCGATATTGCGCACCTATGAATTCAATCGTCCAGTTTTCGCAAACCCGTCCACCAGTCGTACCAGGGTGTATATACTGATGTATCGGACGCGCTTGGCCGGTGGGACAAAGGCTTGGATGCAAAACGGATGGATGTCGGCGGTTTTTGCGGGGAATTCTGCGTCAAGCGATCGCAGGAGTGTATACAACGCGTGCAGAGTCAAGACGCGCATGCGGCCATCGTCGAATTTTGCGACCGCGACTGGCCAGTGGACGTTTTTGTCTTGGCCATGCTCCATGTGCCTCGGTGTATACCGGCCGCAAAAAGCATCCCGAACGTTCTTCCATGTGCAGTGCGCCGCGTGTTTCTTGAGGACGTACCCTTCCTTGTTGGTATAGTACCACGCACACGGCTCGGAATGTCGGCCGATGATGACCGTGCTAGCCACGGCAATGTGAAGCACTGACAGCACCGAGAAACTCCCTGTCTTACCTTGGCAGGTGCGCTCGAAACCGGTGCATTTTCAGGTGGTGCACGGAATGATACAACGGCGACATGTCGTCCGCCATGAGCCCGAGCAGGGTCAAGACTGGCGTGTGGACGTCCACAGGCCCAACTCGTTCTAAACTGGACGTGCCTGGGCGAAATCGATACGTCCCGAGCGTGATTTTGTTGGTTTTGGTCCGGTGGTGGGCCGTCGATGGTCGTGCCGACTGTGGCCTGGTCGCCAAGAATGTCATCCTCGAGTTGAACACGATCTAACGAGTCGTTTCGTTACGAAACGTGGCCACAGCAGTTTCATCGAATTTGCGATGGTCGTGCCATCAAGTCGGCAAGAAATCCTCGCCTAGTCCACTGCGAGAAGCAGAGCCTGCGATGTTCTCGTTTGAGATGACATTGGGGAAAGCGTCGATGCAAATAGAGGTTTGGTGTACCTTCGTCCGTAGCTGCGGATCTGACCTAGCTCGATGCATATATCGCACGTGATTCAGCGAATACTACAACACAAGTTTTACGTGATGCGTAGGATTCTCTCGGGCCTTTGGGCCCACGAATGAAGGAGTGAACCAAGCCCCCATTGCAAGACTTTGATCTCTTCAGGCTTCCCAAATTTTCGCTCAATTGGAACGCCATTTTGGCAAACGGATGGCTAGTCGTGGGGGGGGGATTTTTTTGCCTCATTTAGGCGGATCCATCATAGCGGGAAGAGCCCCCGAGGCATGATGTATGGCTTGCATGCCAAGGTCTAGCACAGATGCCCTGTTCGGACGCGGCACCTCATATCAGGTAGGGTGAGCGCGACTGTTTCACATGGCATACGTCGATCGATCAGACGACAGAATCAAACGCAGCCCCTAATTCGGGTTTCAGCTCACACACACAAAGTACTCCCGAAGTGCCGCACGGGGCAATGGCAGCTCCCGATTCCATAGTAAGTATTGCGCATGGTGTGCCATCCCATGCTTGCCCATAACCCTTGGTTTTGTCAATCCTAACGATTTTTACGAATACGCACCTACCCCTGCCTTCAGTTGCTAATCGCGCGCCTACTTGTTTGACGACCTGATGGAATCCTTTAAGGATGGCCACCAATCCACCAGTCTCGGCACAAATTCAGGAGCGTCTGCTCATCATGGTGCGCCAGAGTTGAGGGGGTCGGGGGCCTCAGCGACGCCGTTGTCATCAGTTCTTGGTCTTCAGCCTCAGAGGAAATCACGTCGCTTCGAGCTCGAACAGGAACAAATGGGCTGCAGTCAGTCGGTGATTGATCGTTGTGGCAGTGTTCAAGGCGGCCTTTGTCCGTTCGCCCCTACCAGCCGTACCTCACTAATCCTCTGGAAATCGTCGCGAACGATTGCGGCGCATCCGCGTTGTACAAGAATCATGGGCCATGGTGACACACCCGCGCGAGCGGACGCCATGGCGAGCTACGATGTCCACGGCCAAGGCAACAACGGAAACATGCTGTTGGAAACCTTCAACAACGACGGGATAGCATCGCAGTTTCGCTAGTTTGCGCAGTGTTCAGGTCGATGCGGACGTCCCAAAATGCAGCGGACGTGACGGCGCGGTCGTGGTTCCCGATTGGGTTGGATCAGGACAATTTGCACGGCAACAACGAGAACGCATCCACGAACACTGTCGCTGGCGCGCTGTGAAATCCAGGCACCGTGGATGTCTTATACACGTGACGAATGATGAGCTGTTGGTCGAGTGGATGCCGGACAAGCTACTGTCATGCATCCTAGATGCAAAGCGTCGAGCCAAAGAAGCAGGTCGACGGACAGTTGAATCGATCACGGCGGTGGTGTACGACTGGTCTTTAGTTCTTTGTCAATACTAACATGCGTCTGCAACTCCAAACGCCCTGCTCTCATAGCAGCGCTAGCATCGGCACTTAGCTCGAGATCATCCGGGTAAAACCCCCAAGTAGCAGCTCGGTGGCTACCTCAACAGTGTCCATGTCGCTAGTGTACGCCATCACAGCATTTGGCATTTCATCCTAACCCAGCGGAGCCAAGAGCCCTTGGCAAGACGTCCAGTCACGTATTCGGGTGCAGTGGATAACCCAAAGTAGTATACGATTAGGAATGCTGCTACTCACAGCACCATGAGTCCGATCGAGTGCAGGAGCAAAAAGACAACGCCGGTGACGCCCGTAACGATGCAAGCCTTGTACTCGAGGAGGTCGACGCCGCTGACCCACTGCACTCGCAAGTCGTCGGTGGCAGCCACCCACAGTGACACGCAGCTGAGGATCAGGAGAGCCAGGCCAATCCAGAACACGCCGTGGAGAGCTCGGGACTGAAGACACACGATCCAGCTCACCAGCGAGGCTAGGAGACCGACCAGGCACGCCATGATGGTTGCCATGGCGTCGTTCGATTCAAATTTGGACGCTAGGATTGCCTACGGCCGGGTGAACAAAGGAATTTCGAATGCAATGGCTGTACATTGATGCCTTGAAATGGATGGCTAAGAAGCAGCGACTGCGACGCGTGAAAGTACACCAGACCCGTCCCAGCCACAATAACACCGACGACCACACTCAACGCGAGCGCGACGAACGTACCAGGCCAGGTCAACCCGTCCTTCGCGGCTAGAAAAGAGCCCAATGAGCCATGCATGGTCAGCGGCAACTTACTCGACAGCTCGACGCGGTGCATAAGTAATCGCTTGTCGGCTCCAGCCGAACACAGCCGGTACAACGAGTCAGGCACAACTGATTGGCACACGAGCCCCGTGATGGCAAACGTGTGATCTTCGGGGCTACTCTTCGTCCCGCAGGTCAAGTCAATCGCGTTGAAGGTAAAGATATCGCCCGACGCAGTCGCCGTCACGACCTATACATCGAGCGAGCAGCGTCTCTTTAATTTGTGCGCGATGGACGGCACCACGTCTAATGGAAGACACGTACCACAGCACCATCGTCGCTGATAGTCAAGCTGCCGACGGGCTCGGGGCCAGCGAGAGCGACGGCTGCGACGCGCCAAGGCCATAACGTGGCATCTTCCTGTGACAGCGTCATGGGGACCCACTTGACAAGGTAGGCGTCGCCTCGAGGAGGCGACAGCACGGTGAACAAAGCTTGGCCATTCGGGGCCAACCGGACACATCGAAACTGGTGTTTGACCGGGCCTTTCGTTGGTGGCTTGGGGAACCCTGGCGACTGGAACACTTGGTCGAGCGTATCGAGTGCCGTAGCCCGAAAGAACGACGTGAGCTTGTCCAGGCGCCAGAGATGGCACGTGGCCGCTTCGTCCGATGTCACAACAGCATTTCGGCTGAACGGGTCCACGTGAATTTGTTTGATGCGCTTCGTGTGTCCTGGGCATGGCGATGAGACACGATCGGTCGGTGGGGTCAATGTGGTCGAGACGTACCTCGGTATTCTTTGGTGAGTCTGACCACCGTCGTGCCATGGACCGCTTGATCGCCTGGCACCGGCGGGACAATGGCATTTTCTACAGCTTCTTCGCCGTCTTGTTTCGACGCGGTCGATGGAGGAACGACAGCGAGAGATGATGAAGTCGCAACATCTGTCGCCTCGTTCGTCGTGGAAATCGACCAGATGCGGACCTGGCATGACAAGAGTCAAGTGTATGGGATCGCTGAGAAGCCTGAACGTACCACCGAGTCTTCGCCACCAGTGACCAGCGTATGCGACCCGACGAAGCATGCACACGTTTGACTGCTGTCCACCGCACTAAAGTCGGTTCGAAATCGCACACGCAGTACAAGGTCGAGACTGGGCGAGGCATCGTCGGGAGCGTTGTCATCCTTGACCACCTTGGGAGTGATCTCATAGACCCAACATGCCGCATTCACGCTGACAGCGAGCCATGTCCCATCGGGCGAGATAGCCACGGATGACGGGAGTTCGCTTCCTGTGTCGGCACTGCCAAGGAGGCGGTATGGTTTCCCACGGGACGGCATCGAGTATACGTCGACAGTGTTCTTGACTCCTGTCTTAGCCGACCCGCCGCCCCCGCAGATTGCAATCAAGTGCTTGGCTTGCCCAACGCCGAGAACCGGGTACGTCACGAGCATGATGCTGGCGGAGCAACTTTGCGACTTGGACGTCGCTCATTGGTGCGTTCGAAATCGAGTGTAAATAATGTAAAATGTAGGTATTAGTGTGATTCATTTATAGTGTGCAGTACACTAATTATGTTGAAGTGCGTTTTATAGGTGCAACGCCAATTCACACGCATTCTCGATTCTGAAGCTGCGTTTTACTTGTTTCACGCTGCTTCGAAAGTATTTTAAACATATTCTGAAATCACGCTAATTAAAATCGTGTCTCAATTGCGCCGGAGGTGTGGCTCGAACATGCATGGGATGTGCAGGGCACGAGTGAAGTCAAGCTCGCGAGCAAGCCATGCCTTTCGAGGGAAGAGGGAATGGAAGCGTTGTCATGACACTACACGTCATAAGTGGAGGTTCCTTGTCTCCACCTGATGTGGCAGCCACTCAATGTTCCTCAGCTGCACAAAGCCACGTCGAGGGGCCTACACAGTGCCGCGTGTTCTTTGACGTCGGATGCCGTCCCATGATGCGGCGATTGTACCTCTAGCCATGGCATCGTCACGGCACCGCATCGAGGTCGTCACGATCTTGCGTTCGGTATCGAATTCGACGCGGGTGTCCCAGGTTCCTGCGACGTCAGCGCGCCTTGGCGCGCTGACGATCGAATGACAATTTTTTGTGCGCTTGTTGGGCCAATCAAACCGCCACACCCGCAGTGATTTCCCTGCAAGTCCAGAAAAACATCGCCACACACAAGAATGTCACAATTGGATTTGCTCTCGAGTGAGCACGCCGCCCATCCTTGTGCGGCAAGCGATGCAACCTACCCAGTCGTCAGCGTCCCTCCACCCAGTCGACTCGCTCGACCTGCCCAAACAATTGCTCGCCATGACATTAACCGCCGTGCAAGTTGATGACACTGCCACGGCCCCTGACGACGACGTCGACGACGAGTGGGGCTGGTTCGAAGACTTGGCAATCCAAGACGAGGACCTGCTCGAGCGGTTCCAGTGCTTTCACCACCACGATCTGTCCCATCAATCGTTTGAATAAGCCACAACGAGCGTTGACCCATTTATGTAATTCGAATCAGCTATTTATGACATCAGGTCTTCTTCGACACCAATCGATCTGGATGCGACCACGGCGGCGCACTTGGCCTTCCCCAAAAAAGCCGTCGCCACCCGCAGACAATCCAACCCAGGACGTCCTGCACTACTTTGGTTTCCCTCGAGTCGAAAGTTGTCCAAACGACTGTTGTTCGGTCTCGGGGTGCGTCCTCGCTGACCAGCAGCAAGTCTCAATAGTTGGTGCATCCATCTTCATCGTTGCCACACCCGTCAACGGCCCATCGATATGGCGGTTAGTTTACGCCCCCTGGCGGCGCGACCTTGCCCCCTTGCTTCACAAGCGCATGACGCGAACTGCTGACGCCCACATGGTGACGTACAACGTGATCAGCAGGGCGATTTCGAGTTTCTGGCAAGGTCGCTACCCCGTTAACTGCTCGTTACTCAGGTGTTTGTGGCTTAGAAACTGGTCGACAACCGCGTCAATGCCGTCGTCCCAGTTGACATTTGGCTCGGCATTCGCGCCGGGGGCGTCCGTGAAAGTTCTGGTGCCGTCTTTGAACTTGGACACGAGCATGGTGAGTTGCCGGACAGGGTTGAACGGGATCTGGGGTTGAGCTTCCCCCGTGGTCCTCGTGTTCAGGCGCTTCGATATTGTCGGTGTCGCAGAAGTGCACATAACGGCAGCGGTCGTGGGGGTGGCGGGCGCACCCGAGGAGCTAGCGATGACGGCGTGGTCCGCGGCAAAGTACGACTTGAGCCCGATGTCGCGCTGGTGCAAAATCATGCCCATCACAAACTCTTCTTTGTCGATCACGTTGTCCGAGCCTGCGACGTGGTTGTACAGCTCGAGGCAGTCCCGTCGAGTCATGTCTGGGTCGAGATGGTGCACCACAGCGCTACGCAGCAGCCGTCAACACATCCTGCAACGGTGATGGCGGCAGGGGTACCTGAACTCTGAAAAGTCCAACACGCCGTTGGTGTCCTTGTCCCCAAGCTCAAACACATTGTGCATCGTCACGATCTGCTCCGCGTACAGCTTGAGCCAGTAGTACATGATTTTCTCGAGCGCCACGTCGAGGTCGACGTCGCCATTCTCGTTTTGGGTCTGGCACAAGTCTTGCATGAATGCGATCGTGACGTGGCTGTGCGCAAACACAGTCTGCACCGTCTGAATGAGTTTGTCTAACAGTTGGAATTGAGTGCCGGCAACGTTGATTCACGTTGGTTTGTCCACCTAGTGGAATCATCGTGCAGTTCTGGCTGCCGCTGATGCCGTCGCCAAACCACGCTTTCAGCTGCTTGGCGTTTGCTTGCGCCCTCTCTTCATGCATGCGGTAGTTGCCCACTACGTCATTCGCGTCGTCAAGAAGGACGGAGCCAAACGTGCGACGAACGAACGATATCGCACCGTTGAAGAGCACCCCGACGACAAACAGCAAAAAGTCAATGGCTGGGGCGGACGACGCATAGCTTCCTGGTTCGAGGGACCCGACCAGCAATCCAAACAGTCGAATGCGTGCGCTTTTCTACACCGGCAGCAGTCGTTACGTCGAGAGGTTTCTGTGCACCGAGGGAGTCGGCAGCATGGCATACCCCGGCGTGTTTTCGAATGGCCGAGTCAAGCGTAATGAGCTGTCCCATGGCCAACTCGCGCAGTCCATAGTACACCGTGTACGAATCGAGCAGCATTTGCGCTAGCCCTGCCGCCGTCACAAGACCGATGACAATCGACTTTACACGATGCTGGCCGACCAACCTTCGCGATGACGATGCATGTTGTCGTCCGCAATGTCCTGGCTCATTTTGGTTTGATAGAACCCCGAGATGACTTGGTGGAGCTCCAGCATGCTCAGAGGCCGCTTTTTGGCCAGAATACGCTTGACACTCGCAACCGAGTAGTTGGCTTCTTGAATCATCATGTACAACCCTATGGAACTGGTTGCTTGCAAACGGCTCCACGAGTTTAGCCAAACCAGTGAACGATTTATGGCCTTTGGATCCGTTGAACCCTAGTTGCGTCAACTTGCGCTCGTTGTTGTCGGCGTTGTGCATCATAGACTTTTGCAGCTCGTCCGGACGAACTTGGGTCTGTTTGTCGTTCGTGTCGGTTGGCCGCGCGGCGCGCTCGACTCGCTCTGCCTCGATTCGTTCGTGGACCGCATCGAGTTGCTGGACAAGTTGCACGCGCTCGGCTTCCGCTGCGTCGTATTTCGCCTGCAGCTCGTGGCACTTGTGCATCCATGATCCTTCCACGTCTGCTTTGTTCTTGGCATGGATCGCTGTCATGCCAAACACGCGGGCTTCGTATCGCTTCACCTTGTCCTTTTCCTGCGCCAACGCTTCAACCAAACTCGCGAGCGCCTCAATCGTTCCTTTCTAAGCACACCCGACAGCGCCACCGTGAGTGCTCCGTGGCAGGCACGGCGCGGGAAAAGGTCGATGGACTTGCACGTACGTCCTGAGGTGGAATGTCGAGAGCCGAGACGTGGATCCCAGCCAATACGTCTTGAATCAATCCCTGGTACTTGATGAGGCGATGTTTGTACTGGTTCGCGTCCTCGTTCTGCTGTTGGACACCCCGGACGGCGGCTTCCGCCGCCCATGTCCTATACACGCGGTGTCAGCAACTGTCTTTTCTAGCAAAGATGTTGTCGAACGGACGACTGCATCGTTTGGACTTTGTCTTGGACGAGACGATCGAGCAGGGTGTTGCGCTCCCGAGGCGGCAGCGCGTGGATCATTGTAAGCAACATGTCTGCATTCGCGCCGATCATGTCCATTTGGCTTAGAAGGACTTGAAGCCGTTCGTTGGCATCGAGCGCCTTGAACGTCTTGAGGATGTACCCCATCTTTTCCCGCTGCTCCATGTTGGCCGCAGGGTTGAATTCGTTGCTGAGCGCAAGCTTCGTGAAGGCGCTGACAGTGTTCGATGCCGGGACCGTGCTGTGGCCTGGGTTTGATTTGAATGCTGCGTTCTCGGCTTCAAGTTGCTGCACCCGTTGCTCAAGTCGGACGAGCAACTCGTCGAGAGACGATTTGCCTGGACGAACGAACGAAAAGGGTGACGTGGCGCAGCACGGGACTCTCGTACGAGACTGTAGCTGGGCGTTTTCTTGCTGGAGCGACTGGACTTGATCAAAGTAGGTTACCCCGGCGTGATAGCACTCCAGGGCTGTGAGGTGGCGGCCGCGCCGCAGTGTTCCAAAGCTTGTGTAGATCGCTGACCCCAAGTTCCTGCGCACACAAGAAGCGTCTTAGAGTATCCATAATGGACTGTCGTACAAGCAGATCGTGTCCAGCACGGACTGGTACCGCCCAAAGATGGACGACGCTTGCTGGAGGCAGTAGAACGCGACGGCAGTCCGAAGTCGATTCGGCACGTCCCGCCCTGTCGCCAGGACGGCAGACTGTTGAAACTTGAGCTCGCAAAACAAAAAGTACGACGTGAACGAGCGCGCCTCCTGCTCAAACCCGACGAGCCAGTCCTCAATCTGGGCCAGGTCGTGCTGCTTGACGTGGGGGTACTGCTCTTCGCTCAAGTGGTGCACTACAGCCGTGGGGGACACTGCCCCTAAGGGGGAATACGGTCTGGTCAGAGGGAGCCACGAATGGACGGCCGAGCTACGACGCCATGTCAGAGTTCGAGATCAGATGGAGTATAGCGCATACAGGGCTGGCTTGTCCAGTTGTTTAAGGCGTTTGGGCGGTCTACCGACGAGCTAAGGTTGAGACGAAAACTCAAGACCGGGCCAGTACGTTTTCGAGTCTGTGCGGGGGGCTTTGGGGGGCGACTGGAGCCCTTGGAACGGATATACATTGTACGACGTGGGCGGCGACAGGACACTCGTCATGTCTGGATCCCGCACCACCGCGACCTTTTTCGTTCGCGGCGACTGCAGCATCGCCGACGGGGGATTCGAGTAATGGACTCAAAATAGGTGCCCCCGTTGTGTGTATGCGAACGTTTCAACTGTCGGCACTCCCTGACAAGTGCACACTTTGGCGCAAGCCCTGCTAGCTACGGGCAAACGGACTGCACACTCTTGCACATGTCAGCCATCCGCTACAAGCTGTCTTGCCCCCGCCCTTGTCGCAACCAGTCAACACCACCACGACGCATGCGTATCCACCAGGCCCAGCACCGTCCGCATCGAGTCTTTCGCGACGGACTCTCGCTCATGGCCAAGAGAGGAGTACAGATCGCCCCGCTTAAATCATTCGTTGGGCGTTTCGTGGTGGTCAGGGAAGGCTATCCGACCTTTGTAGTCGTTGGGCGCGCCACCGATTTCGTGGGAGCCAGGAAACGGCGTATAACGCGTCGACTTCTCGATAAGTTGAGTGGCGCCGTCAGTAAAATGTGCCAGATGCATAGTCTACGATACGACCTGGCTATCCCACGATGGAACACTCGAGTTGGCACGATTCTTTTGCATACTGGTGCGCTCTGCACTGCGGCGGTACCCGGACAAGTTGCGTCTGAGCCACACAACGGGTGTGTGCACGAACAACTACCTCCGTTCAAACCACCATCTCCGCTTCTTCTTCTTCTTGGCGACTTCCTCAGCGACTTGCTCGACTTTGGCGGCATGTTCCTTTTCCTTTTCACGGAGAGCAAGCATGTACCGGAATAACTGGCGGGCTTCTACTCAAACAACCGTCACCAACAAAACCTAAGTGGAATCGTCCATGCACAACGTACTTCGATTGCGGTAGGCACATTGCAACGTGATGGCGCTTTGGAGCTTCTTGGCAATGTAGTTGGCATCCCGCTCCAACGCGTACGATCGCTTCCGCGCGTCAATCTCGCGCCGTCGGCTCTCGTCGTCCGCGTATGGCTACCCGAGTAGCAGCCACTCACGGCGTCATGACCACGTTTGCCATCAAACAAAAGAGCTGGCTTACCTCAGGCGCAGTAGCCGCCTTCGCCTGCGTCACGCCGTCCACAAAATGCCACGTGTCCGTCTCAAAATCATACGTTCGCTTCCACCGGACACTCAACTTTTGCACTGGAATGTCTTCTGGAACCCCGGTTCCGTCAAAAACAACGCGGACGGGCCCGAATTTGTCGGTCGGGAGGCTCGTCACAATAGCATGCGTCGTCACTTCGTCGTCGTTCTCTACCAATGGTGACTTGATCGTGGTGGCGTTGGCCCAAGAGTTGCGTACGTGGGATGCGCTTGACGTAGAGCCCGTCGACCGCCATGTCGATTTCGCGACCGTCCGTTGCCTTGAGCGCATGGAGCTGGGACAGTTGTCGCGGCACAAATCGCTTGAGCGACCCGTCGGACGCAAACGCAGCGCACTTGTCGTCTTGGCGGCATCTCTTTTCAAGGATGTCGATGCTGTGTGGGGGCGGTAGCGTCGTAAAGTTGCCGGCGGCAAAGTCCTTGCCCGCATAGAACTGAAACCAGATTGCTACACCACGCGCGCAAGTCATGGCCATGTGGGGACTTTGGGGGGCTGCCGTACCGGCGCGCCGAGCGATCGACATGGCGACTAGCACTTGCTGTCCAAGAACGCACCAAGGCGGGAGTTGAATCGCTTTGGCGTACAAATACCGCTCGTACACGCGCTGAATACGCGCGGCGGCCGCATGCCGCGTTGCCATGACCTGTTGATGCATGCGATACAGCACGTGGCACTTGTACGTGGCTTGGATCTTTGTGCTGCTTTGGTACTCGAGGTCGAACTGGAGCTTGGTCTTGAGCGCGACCTCGTCTGCCTCCATCAAGAACGCTTCGGCACGGTGAAGTGCGTGCAGTTGAACTGCCCATGCAGCATCGCCATTAGTGTCGCCATCATCCAAGGAGAACGGACGCACACGGTGTAAACTGATCGATAGGTTCGATGTGTTCTGGCGAAATCCACAGCTTTTCTCGATTCACCAGCACTTGCTTTCCTTCGCCTTTTGTTCATCGCCGGTTGTTGGATGGATCAGCCGCTCACCTTTCATGTGGCGATCCGTGCGTGGGCCCAAGTGCGTAACACTTAGATGCAAAATCAACCGATTCCGCTCGCTCAGTTGAGCGCGCAGGGATTGCTACAATGGGCCATCGAACCGACATTCGGCTGGTGGCGGAGACCTGCAGTGAGTCCTACCTGCTTCGCACTGGCAGCACACGCGTTGGCCTCGGCGATCGGCACTTCTCCGCGGACCTGGTCGATGTACCATCGATAGCTGCCCACGGTCGCCTTGAGCGCGGCGAGCTCGTACTCGGCTGCGCTGGACTGGCAAAACGGGATAACGACCGCCACATGAAGAAGTCCGAAGCGGTCAAACCTTGGCGTAAAAGTGCTGTACCAGCCAGCGCAATGGATCCGGTGGCTTGACATTCTGCTGTGAAAGTTACTCGTGGGATAGCGCGGACAGGCCACCGGCTTTCCGTACCCCGAGCTGAACAATGGCATCTATGCACTCTGGCAGGAAATACTAGCCAAGCACCGCTGAAAGCGTGAGCCATCACGTTGAAATGTACCTCAAGAGCGCTTCGATTGTTGTCAAGAATATGGATGGTCGTGGTTGCATCGTCGTCAAAGTGGCTTGGGATTGTCGGCGGAGTCCAATCCACCTGACTCTTCTGCGGCTCTGGCTGTAGAAATGCGTGGTCGTCGGCCGTCACGACTGTCTCCATCTCGCCGACGCGCAAGTCTTGTTCGCACACCAAACAGTCACGAAGGGCGTGCACCCGAACATGGCGAAGATGTGCTAGTTCCAAGCGGAGTTTGCCCAACGCGATCTGCTTGCGGTGGAGCTCCTTGGTCAATGCGACTTCTTCGAGCTCCGCGTCCAGGGACATCTACCATCATGTTAAGGATGTCTAAACGTGCTGCCATCATCGCTGTACGTTGTGCTGCAAGTACGACGCCATGTATCGGAACGGATCCAACGGCTGGACCATCACGACTTCTTGTACTCCGTCGTGCACGAGCTGGAGCAACGGCTACATCACCAGCATGGAACGTGTATGCGCATGACACGTCTGCATCCTTACCAGCAACTGCGACGTTTCTTTGCCAGACCGGAGAGCTTGCAGGCGCCGCAATGTCGGTCCAGGCCCCGTTGGTGGCATCATCATCTCTTGTGTCGCTTCGATGGCACCTCGTTCGAGTTAATTGCTCGAAATACTCCGGCTTGGAATAGTACTTCAGTTTTATTTTAGTAGTACTACGGCACAATGAATCAGTTGAAAGAATACTTGGAAAATGTTACAAGTCATATTAGACCTACTCTATAGTAATACTATACAAAATGCATTGTTTGGGCGAGTTGCTTCGAGCCCGACGGAACAACCCTCAGCAAGCTCTCCAACATGGGCCGTGGTGGCCAGCTGAGACCATGTAAGCACCAATTCATGCCGCGTTTGGCTGTGATCTCGTCGCCGCCGCGATATCGTACGATCGCAGGATGCCGTCCCTGGACACTGTCGAGAGAGTGCCTCCTACCGAGACGCTGACGCCATTGACTGCGTCGTAAGTCGGTCCAACTAGTTCCCCCGTCACTTGTGGTGAGCGTCCATCGGACACCAAGCCACTCCATCTCGTGCAGCTTCCGTCGGCCGTCGCCACCCACACGTCCATCGACTTGTCCGCCCACTGAATCGATCGCACGTCCGCGCCGCTGCGGGATACCATGCACAAAGGACGTCTACACAAACGAAATCAGTTGCCCTGGAATCGGTGCAGCATGGCCAGCATACTTTTCATATCGCATATCGTAAGATGACACCACGCCGTGCTCCGTCCCGGTGATCAAGAGAGTCGCGGAATCTAGCGACTTTGTTGCGCACGACGTCACTGCCGCGGAATGCGGGAGAAGTGTGACCTATATCAGTCAGGGGAAGTCCTAGGATGGATGAAACACTCAGGTCGTACAGGAGTAGGCGCCCGCGCATCGAGGACCGTGCATCCCGCGTCGGTTCCTACCACCAGCCACGTCGAACTGGTTTCGAATTCCATGTTATTGGGCTCGATTCCCAACGGTTCAACGAGATCGTGTGGTTCTCGTGGCAGCGCACTAGTGACGTTCAGGCACCGCGGCGTGGACGACAGCGCCCAATCGCGAAAGCTGTAGCTCGTTCCGCAGTGCCACAGCTTGACCAAGCGATCGTGCGCGCACGCTGGGCAAGCAGTCAATGGAAGGCTCATCAAGCAAGTGGCAGGACGTACACACGACGTTGCGGCCGCGGCCGAGGATTCCAATGCCACAAATGGCGCCGCGGTGTCCGCGCAGTACAGCGCCGCACTTAAACGACTGGAGAGACCATATACGAAGCGAAAAGTCGGTACTTCCGGTGAGGGCCACCAGTGAACTCGGAAAGAACGCGACGTGCGTGACGTCCGCGACATGACCAGCAAGGTGCAGGCTCGTGTGAGTCGGGATTTGGGTGAGGTGGAAGAGACCATCGGCACCCCCGACTCCGACAAACGCGCCATTCGGGCTCGTGGACACGGCGTACAACTACCCGCATGCTGAGTCGATGGATTGGAGACTGCACGAGGGATTGTTAGCGAACCTGAGTTTGCATCGACGTCTGCGCATGGGGCGTGTAAAATGTCGTCGAGTACAACTCCGAAGCAATCGTTAACCCATAGCGAGACTGGCCGGTAATGTGGTACGGTGACGATGCGATTCCTCGGTTGGTCTTGTGCACTGAATGTATCACGGTCGGGGAGGCTGAATAGAGCACGACATCGGCGCCAGCAATCGGATCGGGGTTCAACAGAACGACACGATCTGACGAGCTCACCCAGAAGGAGTCATCCGCTGTTGTTTGCCAGTCGCTTTGGATGTCCAGGACGTGCGTTGTCGTCGCGGCGCCATCCGCGGCATCGCCATCGTCGACTCCCATGTTGACCAAGTAAATGTGATAAAAACTCAACCGATCACGTTTATGCATTTTCTGAAAATTCAACAAAATTTGAAAAACTCACCCTCCATTCTCTAGTAAAATCAAGAAAAATATGTAGAAGATGCGTGAAACGACGTTGCGTTGAACCCCACCGTCGCACAACCCAAGAGATCCTCGAGAGATGGATAGGCCGCCGGGCGGCCGCTTCGACGACAAGTACGAGCTCTTGGAGCGGCTGGGGCACGGGAACTTCGGAGAAGTCTATCGAATCCGAGAGATTGCCACGGGGCACGTCTTCGCTCTGAAGCGCATCCGGACTGGAAGTGACGCTTCCAAGATGGAGACAATCCCTCCGGCGGCCTTCAACGAGATCCAAGCAATGTACCATCTCGACCACCCCAATGTAAACTACAGCGGGCGTGGCGTGAGAACCAACGCCCAGTTGTGCATGTAGGTCGTGCACTTGGTGGATGTAATTCCTGAAGGTGCGAGCGTCGGCCTCGTGCTCGAGTACATGGAAACTGATCTAGCTCATGTTCGTGCGTCAGCTGTATTTTGTCTGCTCATACATCCCTGACATAGCTCATAGCGAACTCGACTGCTGCTTTTTCAGCGCAAGACACTAAATCTCTCATGTACATGCTTCTCCGCGGCGTTGAGTGCTGCCATACCCAACAGATTCTCCATCGAGTACGAGCCTACCTTCATCGTGAAGCTGCACCTCTCCTGCATCATTCGCAACAGGACATCAAGCCGTCGAATCTGCTCTTGGACCAACATGGTGTCCTGAAGCTTAGTGATTTCGGTCTTGCGACGGTGTACACTGGACCCGAACGCGAATATGCTCATCAAGTCGCGACAAGATGGTATCGATCTCCAGAGCTCTTGTTCGGATCTCGAACATACAATCACAAGGTGGACATGTGGGCCGTCGGAGTTGTCTTCGCGGAGCTCTTGCAACATGCTCCGCTATTCCCAGGCATGAATGACATCGACCAGATCTTTCGCGTGATGCAAGTGCTTGGGTCCCCGACGTGGCCTGGCATGGCCGACTTGCCCGACTACCACAAGGTTTCGTTTCCCGTGTTCAGCCCGTTGCCGCTCGAGACGCTCTTCGCAGACACCGACAGCATTGCGTTGGATTTACTCAAGCACTTGCTGGTGTATGATCCGTCGCAACGTCTTGATGCCGCCGAGGTGTGTCGTCCTTCCACGTCCGACAACTCACTTTGCTGATCCAGGCACTGAAGCATCCGTACTTCCTGACAGAGCCCCTTCCTCTTCCATACATTCAAAGGAAGGTGCAAGCACGCAATGTATCTCCAGAGTTTAGCGTGCGGCACGGTGGTGGCGGCATTTTGGCGGCCCTCAACTTGGACATGCCGTTTTTTCCAAGTGGACAAGTGTGACAGTTACAAATTTGTGCAGTTTTCGAAACAAACGTCTTCTATCCGTTTCGAACGGGCCGCAGAAACATCAGCGCGTACCATGCATCCTGGGGCTTCAAACCTGCGCTGGTCGAGCACGATACTCGTCATCACGATTGTACTTCATCCCAGACATGATAAGCCCGCCAAAATGGGTTTCGCGTGGTTTTTCTTTGCGTCCTGTATAGTTAGTCTTTTGTCGTAAGAAGACAAGTCGATACTTTAACGGTATTTTTAGAAAGGAATCGCCCCATGTCAAGACGTTCAATACTGCAATGTTCACTTCGCTCGACCAGAATGCGCATATGCACTCCATCGACGAGAAAGAAGCGTAGTATGTAGAGGACGCTGATGGAATGCACAGGTCGAGCAATAGCTGACATGAGAGCTGACCACCAACGTGATCCAGCGCAAATGTCGTCGAGGCAGGCACCCACTGATACCTACGTTGTTTCGAACGCGTTTGAAACCTCGTTTACTTCAAGCTATCGCTGATCCGGATGATTATCCAGATAATCTCTGTCACCAAAGAGGCTGCGGCGGCGACATGGAGATGACGGCTCGAACTACGTACGACGTGTATGAGAAGCAGCGGCGGAACGTCCAGGGATGGAGTAGTGAGTTGCTTGCTGGTGAAGGTGCCAACTTCTCGGAAGCTCCAGACTCATCGAAGGGCACGATGGGAAAGGACGTCGTTTCGTTAGAGGTTGCCCGTCCGCCGACTGGATACCGTTTCCAAGAAGGGTCGATGTGGGTCATCGGAGACTGGAGTTACGGCAAAAGCTTCAAGCACATGGGCACCCGTTCGCGATCGGAACAACCGCTCGATACGTGTAGGTGGCGAAAACACACGCGTCAACTGGACAACCTCACCACGGTCGAGTTTGGTCGGGAACCGCACTGCGGAGGGTGCAAGAAGGCCTTCACGTTGATTCGACGACGTCACCATTGCCGTGGGTGCCACGTCGCTATATGCAAGGACTGCTCTCGTAAAGCCATGGACACATCCAACTTGATGGCGAAGGCCCAGTGGTTCTGTCTGCCGTGTCTTGATTCAAACCCCCAACTGGACGTCCAGGAAGGTGGCGGTCGCAGGCTCATGCGGCGCATGTCGCAGGCGCCTCCGCCGATGCTGAGCCGCATCGAGTCCATGCCTAAAACCATGAAGTTCTGCATTGAGTGCGGGTACGAGTTGCCGCCCCACGTCAAGTTTTGCATCGACTGTGGTGCGGGTCAAACCACATCGCGAGAGTCCAGCGCGGATGATCTCCTTCGCATGTCCAACTTTCTCGCGCCAGATCACGCGCAGCTGGCAGGTCCGTCCGCGGGGCTCACTTCTCTCGTCGAAGAGATAGCACAACCACCTCCGTCGCCGCTCGTCGCCACCTCGCCAACACCCACACAGGTGGATCAACTGATACCTCCATCGACCATCTTGCGTTGCTTTGGAGACGATTGATGATGTTCTTCGTTTGGCATGTGTCTGCTTCGTCGATGCCAATGGATGTCCATCGAATCCGCTACTGCCGATTCGGTCCAACCTCGGTGGGGCGTGCTGATTTTTCCGTGTGTGGTCGCAATGTGTGTTCATGGCTGGACTGTCCATCAGCTCTATCTTGCTTGGTAGTCCAGAGATATGTTGGTGTGTACTGGAGAGTCAACTCGGGATGCCCGCGTCCAAGCAGCATGGCTCAGTGCCCCATTTTATAGGCCGAAGACGAAGCGCTCAAGCTGGAAAACCAACGACTGCAGGAAATGGTCGAAAAACTACAACGAAAACTCGCCCGCACGGAAGCCAAGGCACTGGCTATCACGGAGGAGCAAGCTCACATGATTGCTACACTACAACAGCAAGTTCAAGATGCCCACACTAGTGCTGCGGTTGCAGCGACCCCCGCTACACCCGCGACCGGTGCTCCATCGCCGGTCGCGGCATCCACTGGTGCAATGCTTACGATGAAGGAGCTGCCGGAATACGCCAAGTTTTTCAAACTGTTGTCCATGGGCCTTCCCCCCGAACAAGTAAAGATGAAGATGCAACAAGCAGGGGTCGACCCGAACGTTCTCGACACTCCCGACGCCCCCAGTGGAAAACTCGCCGAAGGTGCCGCGCCCATCGCTCCGGCATCAGAGGTAAGCGCCCAGCACGCCGTCGCAGTAATGCCCCGTGGATTTTGGCCTAACGGAATGGTCACCAGGGGCATCCAGACTATGCCAAGTACTTTAAACTGGTCAAGATGGGGATGCCGTTGGAGCAAGTCAAGTTGAAAGCGTCGGCCGATGGAATGGATCCGTCCATGTTAGACGGCTCCCCTCCAGCGGCCCCCGCGCCGATTGCCGCACCCGTGGCGGAAGATCCCCCCGAGATGGCCAAATACAAGAAACTGCTGAAAATGGGCATGCCGTTGCAGCAAGTGCAGCTCAAAATGCAAGCGGAAGGTCTCAATCCGGCGCTGTTGGACGGCACTTCGTCAACGTTGCCTGTGCCCAACGGAGTGACCAATGCCCCCCCGAAGCAAGTCGACCTGAGCCAGATCCTCAAGAAGTCCAACTCGGTGAAAAAGCCCGGTACCTGCTTACACCGCCATAGCGAAGCTTACTCGTTCGTTGTTGCAGACGAGCCTGTGCTGCCCAAAAAGGAAAGCGTCAAGCCAAACGTGGACATGCGCGCGCTATTTTGGACTCGAATTCCCGTCAACGTTGTGCAATCGACTGTGTGGAATACGTTGAGCGATACAAAAGTGCCTCTCGAGAACTTTGACTTGGAATGGATGTTTCGGAAAAACCCGGACGCGACCAAGAAGCCCGACGACGACGCGTTCAAGAAGAAGAAGGAAAACACGGCTGTCCTGTTGCTCGACTCAAAGACGCAGCAGAATGTCGGGATCGCGATTGCTCGATTCAAGTTGAGTCCGGCTGAAGTCAAAGCTGGCTTGCTCTCAATGGACAAGGACGCGATCACGGTCGACCACTTGAGCTCGCTGATTGCACTCGCACCGACGCTGGAAGAGCAAGACATATTGAAAAACTACGATGGCCCGGTCGATGTCCTTGGTGGCGTCGAAAAGTTCTTTTTGGAAATGCTCAGCATTCCCCGGTACACGCAACGGATCAAGTGCTTTCGGTTCTCGCTCCAATTTGAACATCGCGTGCTCGAAATCCAGGCCCAAGTCGATACGCTCAGCGCAGCTACCGACCAGATCGCCGACTCGACAAAGTTTCGCGCGATTCTTGAAACGGTACGTCTCGCCTGTGTGTGTTCTGCTATCCATTCGTTTTGTGGTATGTCGTAGGTCCTGGCCATTGGGAATTACATGAATGGAGGAACGGCGCGCGGCGGCGCGTACGGGTTCAAGCTGGACGCGCTGGCCAAGCTCCACACAGTGCGTGGCATCGACCCGAAAGTCAACTTGGTACGATGCTTGCCTTGACGGCGTTTGATGTGCTTCAAACGAGCGATCGTGGCCACTCGTTCTTCTCCTACATACGTTTCGTCATGGTCGGTTGCGTAGATGCACTATTTGGCGCGGCACTTGGAGGAGCACCAGCCCGACTTGATTTCGTTTGTGACGGAGGTGCCGCATATCCCCGAAGCCAAGCGGCTGTCGCTCGACCAAATCAAAGCAGACATCAACATGTGCAACTCGGAGCTCACGATGCTGCAAGGGCAAGTGCAGGCATCCAAGAACGACTCGAATCCACTGGACCAATTCTACGCCAAGATGGCGCCGTTCGCTCGAGAAGCCGCCGAAGTCATGGACGAAGTCACGCGAGAATTCGCGGCCGTCGAGTCGGCCTTCACGGAATTGGTCGGGTCGTTTGGCGAGGACGCGCGCAAGTTTGGCGCCATGGATTTTTTTTCCATCTTGGACGAGTTCACGACCGAATTGAAGGTTCGACCAAATGGACGACATGGCGCAGACTGACATTTGTTGCCGCAGAAAGCGTTCCGAGCCAACCAGTCGAAAGAATTCGCGACCGTGTGGGACTCGACTGCCAAAGCACGCGAGCAAGCAAAACTTGGTACGCTGCCAACCATCCGCTCCAGTCGTCATGGTGCACGTGGATGGGTGGCGACTGTGGTGTTGGAATGCTTGGAATCTCATGCTGCCTGTTTCTGTTGCGATAGCCCAACGCGAAAAAGAGTTGTCGGAGAAATTGTCCGCTGACCAGGCCAAGGCGCTGTATGGCGGCGTGATCTCGACGCTACACCATCGGTGTCGCGAGTTGAACCTCGACGCAGCGGCGGCCGTCGATTCATTCAAAGTGCAGAGTCGAAAGTACGGCAGTGGCGAGCTGACGGCCACCGCTTTCTGCGACTTTATCGTCAACACGTACGGGGCCAAAGTCGCGCTACAGATCCTGCCCAATTGCGCCAAACTCTTGAGCGAACCAACCAAGCGCCTGCAGCTCGAAGCGACGGTGGAAGCCAAGAAGGAGACATGGGAAGCGGCACTGCCCCTCTTTGCAGACACAACGCCCCCCGTGGCCCCGCCCGCCGAGACTGACGACCACCACGACTCATTGCCCATCAGCAGCGCCAACCCCGTGGGGAAGCTCCGCATCAAGGACATAACGCCAGTCGTCGGCGATGAAGCGCGGCAACTCCAGCGGTCGATCCTCGAATCGATCCACACCATTTTCGAGGGCGACCCCGTTCAAGTTAAACTCTTCACGGCCAACACACGCAAGTTTGGCAACCAGCAAATGCCGGCCAAGGAATTCTACGCATACCTGATTGCCACGTTCGACGGCGACTTTGTCGCGCGCCTAGTTCCCGACCTAGCTCGCCTCCTGGACGATGCCGAGAAGCGGCATGCGCTGCTCCAGGCGCTGTGTGAGAGCGCGCCAGGATGGCAGCGGTTCGCCGGTCGCGCGTAGTAGTCGATGCCATCCGTGGACGTCAACATGGATGAACGGGAATGGTCGTTCCCACCTGATACGAATGAAGCGACCAGACAACTCTGTTGGAATAGAGGCTCGACCCGACGTCTGCGAGCTCTCTCGCCGAGCCAAATCACCGCTCGACTGTGTTCTTCAAGCAACTTCCGCGGGCAACCAGTCCACAGGTCGACCGACGTAGCTGTCGCTAGTCATCCGAGTGCATAGGCCAAACCTAGAGCTGCTGCCATGGTCTCGTCGAGCGATCTTGGCGTGGAGTTCGGCCGCGACCGCGGAGGCTTTCGAATAACCCTGTGCTCCCCATCCTCAACACCCGGTAGTACAACAGTGGGCCGGTCGCAACACTCGCCCTCCTGACATCTCGATGGCATGGCACCACGCGCTTCTCACCGAGTTATGACGATCCCAGTCGGTGACATGTCATTGCCATGACTGGCATGCATTTGTGCTGGGATATCTCTTCAAGGGTGGCGATAACGTGGTGACGGTTTGTGGAAGGCGCCAGACACCAAGATCGTCAGGACTGCTGGTCGTCTTAGTCGTAGGGTGGCGCTGGGGACGTCAGCGGAATGGCTTCTATCGTTTCATGACCATGGACGTACTCTTGGACCCAAGCGAGTGGCACTGCAGTGCTGCATTTCGGTAGCCCTGCCAATCGCCCCACGAGATTGCATTCGACATGGGCAGTCGTCCCTCAAAGGCAATCGACGCATTCGCCATTACCAACCTCCCTGGAAACGCTGGTTGGCAGGCCCGGCGTTTCCACCGAGTTTGGCGATGGCGTGCGGAATCGATCGTACGCGACAGTTCACGGCCATCGCACGGATGGACAGGTGTGAGCCAATTCTCGGAGGAGTGGTGCCTGAAACAACTCTCGGGTCGAAGAAAGGTCAAGTGTAGTCGACAACAGAGAAGTCGCGTAACACTGACGAAGCTGACAAAACGGAAAGCAAGGTGGCGACCTCATGAGGGACAAAGACGGCGAGAGTTCGCTCTCTGCGCCTGGCATTCCGTTGAGAACGCTAGCGTGCAAGATCAGTGTTTTTCCATCAGAGCTGTCCTACACAATGCCCCCACGAATTGCTCCCAACCGCGGCGTGGGAAGGATTTCCGCATTGTCGCCGAAGAGGGTTCCGTCGATGGCGACGGCCGTGTCTTCGGCAGAGTGCAATAGGTTCATGAGGGCCACCGCCGGGCACGCAAAACAGCAGTACTTCTTCACTTTGACGGACTCTGCATCAAACGTAAACTGACACTGCGTCGGCAATTCCATGACTTGGCCCACAAGTCTTTGGACAATCGGTTCGTTGCTGAGCAAGTGGGGAAACAGCGCCTCGATCGTGTGGCGGGACAAGCGAAGGTAGAAGATCGCGAGCCCATCGACCACGACTTCGGAGTGGCACACCACGATGCAGCTTTGAATCCACGACACCATGACAGACTGAAACACTGACATACACAACGTCCACTGGGCAATCAAACTGTCCAGGCCAACGTGGCTGTTGAACGCCATCGCGTCGGTCATGATGCCGTGGAGGAAGTCCAGTTGGAACGAGTGGCGGAAGCCATGGGCAAATACCCTGAAGTACTCGCTGACGACCTTGCATTCAGGGTCAAACGTGCGCAAGCGTCGCGGCATCGCTTCTTTCAACGACTTCACTCGCATTTCCAACCGCGCCACGTCCGTGGTCAGATTATCTACTTCCCCCTGTAGACGCTCCATCCGCTCGACCTTTCTGGCGCGGTACCGCCGTTGGTTCAATCTGCTTTGAGTTCGTAGGCGCTCGCGCTTGTCTTCGGCGGCATTGCGTGCTGCGGAGATGTGTTGTCTTGTTCGAGGGGAGGGCCCCACTGAGGCATTACCGTCTTGATAACACAAACTTGTCATGTGACGCTCAACAGTCGTTGTGGCTGTTTTCATAGTGGCGAATGTTTCGTCAAGCTCGTGCCCGAACTTGACGGTGATGATGTGATAGCATTCTGCGCCTCACGTTCGTGGGACTTGGACTCAGGGGAACTGCACTTAGCGATTCGAGTTTGGAAGCGCGCACCCTTGAGATAAATTGCCCCCCCTGTCCCAGGAACGGGACACCTCGATTTTCCAACGATAAGATCGCCTTCACAATCTGCGCCTTCGTCGTGCAAACCGCCTTTGAATGCAGCGAGGATTCGCGAGCCTGCTGTAAAACAACGTGTGAGAGGGACGAATTGATCGCAATTGTTGGCTTGGGGGGGGGGTCAGGCGATGAGGGATGAGTCACCTTGGCTGTTGCAAGTTTATGTGAGTGTTCCGAAATCAAATCCCCTCGTTGCGACAACATTCCGATCTGTCATCGCTCGCGTTGGGACGTGTTGTCAGGAGTTGGCGTGTGACAACTCATTCTACTCGAGAAAAGTTGTGTGGAGGCGATGACGCTACCGAAAGCTCCCTCGTCGGTGTATGCGATCACGAACGCATAATCCTGGATCCAAGCTTGCCCCCATGTTCTCCCTTCCCGCCTGATGCATCGGATTCTTCCCAGTAGTGCGACCCGCTGGCAAGCGGCCGAGAGTGGATCAAATTCGAACGTTTGGCTTCCCTATCGTAAACAATTTCGCAAACTAGGCAAAGGCGACACGTGACCACGAACGACACCATGAGGCAAGCACGATTTGTTCATGCTGCTGTCCAGGGGCGATCCCCTTTGTTGTGTGATTTCTGCTTGTTGTGCAGTTAAACTTGGCCTCGTCATACGATTTGCACCAATTACAAATCGCCTCAGGCGAAGCTGATGTGACGGACGAGTGCCATCTCGTCGTTGCATGTACATGACACGTACAGCCCGCACACTGGGCATGCGTATAAAACCGCAAGCCTTGTATTAGGGTAGTCCCCCAATATTCAAAAAAGATTTTATTGTCGTCGTTCCACTTGGGGTCGACGTTATTCGGTCGTTGGGATGGGATGCAGGGGGCCTTGTTTGAGGTCAACATTGCCGGAACAACCGTCAACCGATGGAACGCTAGGGGGCGATCGTGTTCAGTGCTCGACTATTCCCTTGATTACTTTTCCAAATGTCGTGGAGTTCCGTTCCCAGTAGTGGGAACGACAGAATGCTGCGCCCACCTTGACATCGCGCTGAGGCAGATTCCACTAAGCCAATTGGACCATGTACTTCGAAGTTCGAAATTATAGCCTATGAGAGCTGACGATAGAAACTTTAATTGTTTCATGAGGTAATATGACTTTGCAACTCTCGTAGATTCAAATATTGAGCTTTCTCTTGGAATGACAATGTGTAACGTAGGGGTCATTAGATAATAAAGGAGGTTTCGAACTTTTCTTTGATTGATACAATGGTCACGTTGTAAGCGTAAGCGTTCGACGCGATAGCGCAGTGGTAAAACACGTTGTGTGTCTTGATTGAGTCCAGGGCGCGTCAAACTTTATGGTAAAGGCTTAAATACATCGAATTACAACCATTATTGTGGGATGGCCTTTGCAACCTTGGCAAATGACGTCTTCAGTGACCAAGTCCCAGGCAGCAATCGCACGTTTCACCATGGCCATTCGCTTTTGTTTGGCCGAAAGAGAGTAGGGATCCTCATCGTCTCCAACCACTTGTTCCTCATAAAGCCACAGGTTTCGAAGGTTCC
>NW_008580183.1:182534-183685 GCF_000520115.1 Aphanomyces invadans | reverse complement strand
TAAGCTTGTTTTTAATTTGGCGCTGGTGAGAGAATCCAAGGCGCTGGCAAAAGCGCTGGAGCAGCCGGTGCAGCGAGCTGTATGCAGTCGTGGATTTTTTTGTTGCGAAGTAGGCCAAGAGCAAATCCCTCTGGTTCAGCTTGATCCATGTGATCATGTGAGTAGTTGTTAGTGCCCGTTCATTGTCGCGAATATAGTTTAAGAAGTCAATGAGACCTGGTGGGTATGGGAACCCCTCATACCTACCCCTCGTTCTACCTTGATTCGTTTCTTGTCTCCTTCGAAGTCCAGGGGCACATAACGCTGTTGGAGCCAGCTTCGGACTGTACGTCTTGGCACCTCGAGTGCTGTGGCTACCTTGCGACACGACATCGTCTCAAAGAGACCTAATGCCTGGAGCTTCATCAAAATTGGATACTTTGAGCGTCCCATTTTTGATGTGGATGCTCTCATTACATTGATTCTTCGCGCGGGCGAGAAAATGAAAATTTTGCCAATCAAAATGCAGTATTTTGGACATTGAAATTATTGGACAAAATTACCTGTAACACACCATAATCTTTGGTGGGCGTTGCATTCTGTCGTTCCCAGTAGTTGTCGAGGTCCAGCGACAATGCCACATGAGGTCTATGCGATCGCGACCAAGGATGGTGAGCCATGGATGCGTTCTCATGTAGATGTGTCATCGGAGAAGCCACAGCCTGTGACAATATACGACCTCTCGAACCTGCACTACGTAGTACATGTCAACACCTCTACGACCACCACAACGTCGAGAGGCCCCTGCATGCTTTGCATTTCAACTTCTCTTGCGATCACCATGGTCGATTCACGTTTGCCTGATGGTTGCATACCATGCGATCTCGTCAGCTGTTCGTTAGGTGTTCGAAGAATTGCCGATCCGACCCTTGTACGGACTCCACGAGTCTGAGAGATCATCGCCTCCGTCAATATTCTATTGTACAGTCGAAAATTTCCACGGCCGTCACACAAGCTACTATGGGAGGCCTGTTGTAGTTGCAAAGCGACCTAGTATTGATAGGAAAGAACATGCACGCGGCGTACGAACGTCGGCGTGACACTGTGTGACTACAGTGCAAGCGCTGAAACCACACGAAGAGTGGCACATGGCGGCGCTCTACAGTATGTAG
>NW_008580183.1:172466-174144 GCF_000520115.1 Aphanomyces invadans | reverse complement strand
AATATACGACCTCTCGAACCTGCACTACGTAGTGCATGTCAACACCTCTACGACCACCACAACGTCGAGAGGCCCCTGCATGCTTTGCATTTCAACCTCTCTTACAATCACCATGGTCGATTCATGTTTGCCTGATGGTTGCATACCATGCGATCTCGTCAGCTGTTCGTTAGGTGCTCGAAGAATTGCCGATCCGACCCTTGTACGAACTCCACGAGTCTGAGAGATCATCGCCTCCGTCAATATTCTATTGTACAGTCGAAAATTTCCACGGCCGTCACACAAGCTACTATGGGAGGCCTGTTGTAGTTGCAAAGCGACCTAGTATTGATGGGAAAGAACATGCACGCGGCGTACGAACGTCGGCGTGACACTGTGTGACTACAGTGCAAGCGCTGAAACCACACGAAGAGTAGCACATGGCGGCGCTCTACAGTATGTAGTCGTGTTGACACCATCGTCCCACTCATGACGTCCACTTTGAACTGCCCTCGAAAAATTGACATGACCCACACCACGCGAGAGCACTAGTTTACACAGCCGTGGCTGCTACAGTACGACATCCTTTCGGTGTCTCTAGGGAAAAGCAGTACCGTGGTTAATGTGAGTCCAGATCGTTCGGGCATTCTAAACAAAGCACTTTATCGCTTGGTTTGAGAGAATGTCCATGTCAAGCTTTGACATGTCCGTCCTCCAGTGCGCTCGACGCCAATACACAGTGAGAGCAAGGACTCAGCTCGCCCATGTGTACAAAAAAGGCACAAGCAGGGCAATTTGCGCCATCGAGGACATACCTCGTTCTACATGCAAAAGTAGTTGAACAAGAAATACTAGCTCTTCACACACAACAAAAAATATTCCTCACTCGCCAAGGCAGCCAGCACCCATCCGTTCCTACGAAATTGATGAGACAATACCGTCATATGCTTACAATTGCACCTAGGTAGATAACTATCATCATAAAGGACATGAGACCAGGACATGTACCTAACTAAGGTTTGATACATTGAAAATTGTAAGGGAGACCCTATCCAGCCTACTTCCACTACCTTTGCTTTGTATGGACCGTTTAAAAACGATGTGCCAAAGCGTTGCGAACGACGACAGAGATCTGCTCAGGAAATTGCCCACACGACCTCCGCTTTACTTCGGTGTGGCCAATTTCCTGAAGGCGGTGCCTTGGCGAGGAGTGTCCCCGAACGTCCAATCTTTTCCACTCGTCGGAAAAAGCGGTAGGTACGCTTTCAGGCCGTGCCACTCCCTGACTAGACAAGACACCAATGAATCGCACTGTCACGAGTATTCTCTATGCAGTCTCGTCCGAAGCGTGTCGTATTGGTCGAAGGGGATGGATCATAGGTACGCTGCGCACTCTGCATATTTTCTATATTCTGTTCGCCGTGGTAGCCTCACGTCAGATTTCCTTTATGCATCGTGTACAAAGATTGTACAAGTGCTTGTTGCGAGTGCGCACCTTGTTTGTCCGCAAGGTGTCTTCCATTCAGGAGCAATGCAAAATCCAAACTGAGTTTCTTCACATTACCTTCCTAGTCAGCTCACTTTGTTCCCCTCAATGCAGTACGAACTTGCCAAGACGCCAGGACTCCGGGACGACGACCAATAACCGGATAATTATCCGACCAGGTCGTCCCGTTGTGGTTGATCCAGCATACAGCAA
>NW_008580183.1:163739-167266 GCF_000520115.1 Aphanomyces invadans | reverse complement strand
CAAGCTCTTTCTCATCTTCTACGCCGCCGCATAGGTAACCTGTTGCGAACGTCTGCAACCAGTTGACGAAGCGGTACAGGTCGGAGCGCAACGACTTGTTGACTTGCAACCACATTTGCATATTTACGGCCGACTGGAGCATCAAAAGTCGGACCGCCTTGGCCATAGGTCCACGACAACTTTAGCTTCGTCCTTGAGGATCCATTCCTGGATGTCGCATTTCAGGACCTTTATGAACTCGTCGAGCATCTTTCCAACCCGAGAATCGGCGCTCAGAATCTTGGTTTCGAAACGAATGGTCGCCTCCAGGCGTCTCTTGAGGAGAACGTGGTCTTGCGACTCTTCTTCGAACGCCATACTAAACACGCGATTCACTCGAACTCCGTGATTTCGTCGTACGGCCGGTTGAAATCCCGCAACACCGCCTTGTGAGGTGATCCACACATGCGGACACGTGCATCACGAAAATGCTTAGCTCCGGAAGTCTATACCGCATTGATTTGGCCCACATACTTCTGGTATGCACGAATAAAAACGCGGCGCTCTTGCTTGGCCGAGCGGCTAAAGCTCGGAGCTTGGGAATCACCGGCGTATGAAAAACAATCGGGATGTCTTCGCCCCATGTCGACGTTATTCTGCGACGGCTGTTGACCCGCTGTCGAGCCAATGATTCGTGGCAGCTCTTGTCTAGTCGCTGCGCCAGGAAAATTGTTGTCCTAACCTGCCGAGAAGTCACTTGACCGGAGTCTAGCGACCAGCCTCCAGCTGCCACTTCTGCCGCCTGAGCGTAGCCAAAGTCCCCCTCCAGGGCATGTTCACGTTGATCGGCTGTGGCTGTCGTTGCCGCGGGGATCGGAATGGCGCAGGCACCGACTGGAACGTTCCACGGCTTCGGCGCGTATGGTGTCGAGATATAAAACCACGCTCCCTCGACCGCGACCTGTCATCGTCGCCACGAACGGAGCTACTTCTCATTACCTTCCTAGTCAGCTTACTTTGTTCCCCTCAATACAGCACCAACTTGCCAAGACACCAGGACTCCGGGACGACGGCCAATATCCGGAAAATTATCCTACCAAGTCCTCCCGTGTGGCTGATCTAGCATTCAGTAACCGAACTCAGCGAGGTTGGACTGGAATCGGGGCGCTCTCGACACACAAACTTCAAAATACAGTCAAATTGATAAAAGCTCGACAGAGTGGTACTCCAGGTTATATGGAAATGTGTATGAAGAGGGTTGTTGTAGATTTAGAAATACTTTTACACTTGAAGTTGTAAAAGAGTGCCTGGTACTTGTGTAGCTATTTTGATTCGCCCAAGCAGGACAAAATATATTCAAAATAACCTCTTGTCCAGCCGCTGATCGGCATCCATAAAGTCACATATACCCTGGACGACACGAATTGGTACGCGCAAGCGCCGCCATCGTTCGCCTCACACAATGCGTTGCAGGCGTGGCAAAGTGACCCTTCGAAGAACCACGTGCACAAGGCGGCGTCCATCTGCCACATGCTCAAGTTCAGCAGCGCCAAGAAGCGCATGTCGGTGGTCGTGCCGCTGTCCGTGACGAGATGCCGCATCTTCACCAAGGGTGCGAGTGAGATTGAGTTGGAGCTGTGCACGTCGCAGCTCCACTTGGACGGATCCCGGCCGCGTTCTCCGCCGCCGAGCGCAACGCCATCAACGCCAACATCATCGACAAGTACACGTCGCAGGCGTATCGCACGCTGTGCCTGGCGTTTCGAGACGTGGACGCATCGCCCGATGCAGTCAAGACGTGGCCCGATGAAGATGTCGAAAGGGACCTCACGTATATCTGCATCGTCGGGATTGAAGACTCCGTGAGCGAAGAAGTTCCCGAATTGATCCGCCAGTGCAACGAAGCAGGCATTGTCGTGCGCATGGTAACTGGCGACAACATCGCGACGGCGAGGTCCATTGCGTTCAGACCACTTCCAAGCCATTCTCGACGTCTTGCGGGACCTCGTGTTACATGGCACCAGAGATCATCCACCGAAAAACGCACTGGGGCCAGCCCGCCGACGTGTGGCCATTGTAGATGCTTCAACTCCACGACGCTCGCAACCATACATGGACACACCAATTTCACACCGCTCGTTTTCAACACTTGCTCCTCTACCGGCAGCTAAGCCTGGACCTCTTGCCTGATGCCGTCCGCCCTGTCCTACAACACCAACTGTTCGATCACATAGAACACATGGGCCTTCCACGCAGCATGGTGACGACTACGCTGACTGAACAGTGACAACGGCTTGTCCACACTGTATGATCTGTTGCTCGCTCGAGCCGAGTCCATGTGTCGCGGCATTGATTTCCCTGACTCGACGCCAACGGTCCATTTGTCCTCGTCCGTTCCGTCCCATATTCCTGCCACGTCGTCACTCACTGATTGCACTCCTCCATCCGATGCAAGGACGGCAGTATTGAATAAGACAATCGATACATTTGCAACGTATGTTTCACACTAGCTGAGCTCATGGCTGGTTACGTTCGGACGCCACGGTGGGCAAGGCTTCATGAACACCTTCCTGATCGTTTCTTCGTTTATTGATTCCCACGTTGTGATGGTACGTTCGATCATTTTCATTCGCTTTTCCGCAGCAGAAATCACGGGCACTTCACGCAGCCATAGGGCACGCATCTTTGCCTTTAGAGGGCCAATCACGCCGACATCAAGTGGCTGACAAACACTCGTTGTGTTCGCTGGCAGGGGCTCCAGAAACGAGTACAATTCGTCTTCTACGACCTGTCGTGCTGGGACAGACACATGTGCAAACAAGTTATCCACCAGCAGCCTCGATGGGCCGACAAGCTCAAATTTAAGGAGCTCCCTCAGGTAGAAGAGTCACACGTCTTCATCCATCCACTCCGTTTCTTGAACGGCGTAGACGCGACCCGTTGGGTAGGTAGACAACTCGTCGGTTTCAATTTGGCCACCGACCACCCCAAGTACAATAGAGAGGATCGGCAGTGTCGTTCCTACATAACTAATTATATCAACTTTACAATTTTGATCACAAACCATCGGCACATACGGCCAACACCGCCGTCGTACGGTCGGAATGCTTTTCCGAGGAGTCACTTTTAGTGTCGACGCCAATCTCACACCAAATACGGCGTGGTGGCATGTCATAATACACTGCCGTCTCGTCGGCATTTATGATGTCGCGCAATGGGACGTTGCTGAGCTTGGACCAAAACGGTGAGGCAATATTTCCTTTTTCTCAGACAGCTCGGCTTGCTTCAATTTGGAGAAGCAAGGAATTCGCTGAGCAAATCCATGACGGTGAGCAAAGCGTTGGCACAAGCCGAGGAGTCCAGCGTAGTCAGTGCCTGCTGACGCCTTCTCGCCTAAATACTGGTCGACCCAAGCTGGCTGGTGGGTCTTTATCCACGTGACCATGTGGGCCGTGGTGAGGTGGTGGCCCTCATCACGTACAGTTCGCATGAAATGTACCAAGTCGTCAATAAATTTCATTTCGACGGGTCTACCTTGGCCTCCAAGG
>NW_008580183.1:151352-152934 GCF_000520115.1 Aphanomyces invadans | reverse complement strand
AACTTGCCAAGACGCCAGGACTCCGGGACGACGACCAATAACCGGATAATTATCCGACCAGGTCGTCCCGTTGTGGTTGATCCAGCATACAGCAACCGGCCTCAGCGAGGTTGGACTGGACTCGGGGTACACTCGACCAGAGCACTTCCCCCTACAATAGGTGACCAAGGGTCAGTTCCAACGCCTCCTGCATCGCTTCCACGCCGTCATCGTGTTTCTGGGACAACACCCACTTGCGCAGCTGTACGGGAACGTCTTCCTACATGTTTCCCACGACGCCCCTTCATCTTCGAGGCTGAGCTACTTGACCAGGATTTCATGCTGCCCGTTGACAACACGGGTCGCCAGGAGGTCTTCTACATGGAAACCACCTTCGCCGTAGGCAGCATGGTCCTCCAGGTCTTCGCCGTGCCGTTCGCTGCCTCGCTGTACAACTTCAGACGGCAGGAATGGTTCACAGGCTCGTGAAGAGGGGGCACTAGCTGTTCAGTCGCCATTACACAATCTGTGATAACTCGCGTGTGTCTTGAGGTACCACGCCACGCCGGGGATAACTTACTCGGGTATCGCACCACCGACCCGACAAGGACGTAATCACCAACGCCAAAGTTCGTCAATTTGAACGCCTTGTTTCGGGGTTTCGGGGTTTTTTCTTCGCGTGTCTAGCTCTCGCTTGGCCACGTAGCTTTTTTTGCTACGGGCCGACACATCACGGTGCATCTCGTCTAGCGAGCTTTGGAGGTTTTGCACGTGCTTGATCCGAGACTTGTCGAGCCAATCAAAGTCCGGAGTTCCTTGGTCGTTGAATGCACAATCCCGCACAACAGTGGTGCCGCGTCGAATCCACCAAACGCCGTCGCAAGAGCGGGGGTCATTCCTGACATTCGTTCGAAGTACGTCCACAAACTTGGCCTGCAGTTGTTTTAAGCGCACGACTTCTTCGTCGCGTAGGCCGAGGCTTCGAGCGTCTTCGACCTTCGCCACTAGAATTGCCTTCACCATAGCCTCGCAACGTCGACGGAGGTCTTCCTTGCTCTCGCCCGGCAGCATGTCTACCACTGGAGAGCACTCCATCCTGGCCACGGGGTCATCATCCAGGACAATAAGATGGGATCGGGACACCTGATTCACAGCAACTTCAGCAGACGGCAAGAACTCGCTGTCGGACATGTCCCCTCAGGTTCGAGAGTCAGCTCTTTCACGAGCAGCGCGTTCGCAGAAAATCCCAAGGACTCCATCACAGCACGGCTGACATTCAGCGCCACGTCGTCGTCCGCCTCGTCGTCGATCCATATGGGCACGCCACGCAGTAGGAGGGGACCACATGTCGTCGTGAGCGTTACACTCATGCATAAGCAACGTGATAGCATGACTAGCTTGGGCTCCTTCCCATACGGGTACAGGGCGGTAGGTGTGTCGTCCACCACCACCTGGGTCGCCACGCCCGCCCTCTCCAGCGCCCGCGTCAAGCAGCAGGTTCTCTACCGCGACAACGTCGGTCACGGTGGCACCGCCTTCAATCTTCGAGCGGTTAGGACCGAGATTGATGACATTTGGAGTCGGACGTGCCTCGTAGGCAGCC
>NW_008580183.1:139612-140422 GCF_000520115.1 Aphanomyces invadans | reverse complement strand
ACGTTGATCGGCTGTGGCTGTCGTTGCCGCGGGGATCGGAATGGCGCAGGCACCGACTGGAACGTTCCACGGCTTCGGCGCGTATGGTGTCGAGAGGTAAAACCACGCTCCCTCGACCGCGACCTGACATAGTCGCCACGAACGGAGCTACTTTTCATTACCTTCCTAGTCAGCTTACTTCGTTCCCCTCAATACAGCACCAACTTGCCAAGACACCAGCCATTATATAATCCGTGATAACTCGCGTGAGTCTTGAGGTACCACGCCACGCCGGGGATAACTTACTCGGGTATCGCACCACCGACCCGACAAGGACGTAATCACCAACGCCAAAGTTCGTCACTTGAACGCCTTGTTTCGGGGTTTAGGGGTTTTTTCTTCGCGTGTCTAGCTCTCGCTTGGCCACGTTGCTTTTTTGCTACGGGCCGACATATCATGGTGCATCTCGTCTAGCGACCTTTGGAGGTATTGCACGTGCTTGATTCGAGACTTGTCGAGCCAATCAAAGTCCGGAGTTCCTTGGTCATTGAATGCACAATCCCGCACAACAGTGGTGTCGCGTCGAATCCACCAAACGCCGTCGCAATAGCGGGGGTCATTCCTGACATTCGTTCGAAGTACGTCCACACACTTGGCCTGCAGTTGTTTTAAGCGCACGACTTCTTCGTCGCGTAGGCCGAAGCTTCGAGCGTCTTCGACCTTCGCCACAAGAATAGCCTTCACCATAGCCTCGCAACGTCGACGGAGGTCTTCCTTGCTCTCGCCCGGCAGCATGTCTACCACTGGGGTAGAGCACTCCATCCTGGCCAC
>NW_008580183.1:126152-130879 GCF_000520115.1 Aphanomyces invadans | reverse complement strand
TCTCACAGGTTCCAGAACAAAGTTTCACAGGCGAACTCCTGTTTTGTCACCAACTGGATTTTGTGTTTACAAATCGACAACTGGATCGTGACTGGACAAGTTGCAAAACCTCTCTTATATTTCGCCGAAACGGCATTGCTCATCGGATGCTCAATTTTATCCAAGTACCACTTTGTCGAGTATTTTTCAAGTCGATTGTACACGAGGAAAACGCGATATTCTTCGAGGTCGCATTCGTACTACTGCTGTGGAATTGGCAATCCTTTGGATGTTGAATGTTGGGGTCGATGGGGATGTACAGTGAACCGGGAAAAAACTCGCAAGCGTTGTACTCGCGAGTATTTTGTAGTTTGTATGCATCAAGTTGACCCGTGGTAAGTGAGCGAATAAATTCATGGTTGATGGTACCCATCTACTTCGAAGTAATTCTGACATGAGACCATTGATTGGCCAACACAACATAGAATATATGCAATTTTTATTATTGACCAGGACGGGGATGGACCGAATCCTCAACCAATAGAAGTGATCAGTACCCTTGTTTTGCAAGCAAACACTGACATAGGATACAGTGAACCCAGGAAAAAGCTGACACCACCAAAGACACCGACCACATCCAAAGCACGATCTGTTATTCAGAATTCAACCACCTGTATACTTCAATACCATGTCAGAACTCATTGATTTTGACCAATTGCAGTGTATATACAATAGGACCTGTGATTGACTAACAGAAATTCTCCTGATTATAGCCAATCAAGTTGGACTGACTCAAGCAATTAAAAAGAATTGATTTCAATCTGCCTCCATGCATTTCAGGATGATACCATGTCGGCTTTTCCGGAGTTCACTGTACCTTCGCGACATTTGGCGTGGTGATTACGGTAAGATAACTAAAGGTTAGCTGACCTTGTCAAAGCGTGTGAGGGGTGAAGGATCAGCATGGGATCCCCATCAGGATAGTGCGACACTATTTTTATATAGAAACAATGTGATGCCCATACATTCATCCAAACGTCTCTATTCAAGAAAATAATGGCAAATGCCAGTTCGACATCAGAAGTGGAAAATGCCTTCTCGAACTGCTTCATCCACATTTGCGATGTAGAACGAGGTATATGCCCTTGATCGCACAAATTGCAATCGCGCTGAGTGTGCTTTTTTCATACGATGAGCTGAACCTTTGTAACGGCGTCGACGCGGAAGGACGGCATTTCAATGTATGAAGTGACAGTGTCTCAAATCAACCAATCAGAGACTTCCAATGTCATATTTTATATTTGTCCAAACATGGTCTGACATTGAGTTTGAACCAATCAGAGATCACGAAATACTCTCAAGGATTTTATCCAATCATGGACTAAGAAGCAATTTTGCTTCTGGACTTGTGTGTGAATTCACGACTGCAAATGTATTGATGTACAACGCTTGAGAGTTTTTTCTCGGTTCACTGCTAGTAAAGTTATGCCACAGTCGCCACTGGTCAAGGTGACGTCACACAGTTCCAACGTGCAGTGGCACATTCCACATGCAATCACAGAGTATTAATGAACGTAGAGGAGCTATTCAGTTTGCTGCAATGCTCACTTGCCAGGTCGGCGACCCTTCCCGGCAGCAGCAGCATGACCACCCTTCCCGCCAGCTGCAACTTGACCGCCCTTGGTTAGTCGCACTGGAGTCCACCCGTTTTTCTTGGCCGTAGCTCCAATGTCAAACAGTCGCTTAATCGCACCTACCACCGCATGAGCCCCCTTCTTCGCAGCTGCACCAGCTTTCGCCAGGCCACTCTTCGCAGCTGCACCAGCCTTCGCCAACCCATCCTTGACGGCAGCGCCAGCACGAGCGAACATCCTTCCATTCGTTTCACGTAGCATCCGTCGTGTATGAGCGAACGACTTGAGCAAAATCTCCGACATGCGCGCGGCGAAATGCTGACAGTTGTTTGTAGCCGCGTTGTAGGGCTCAATTTCCTTCGAGTTTGGCTTGTACACAATGGCGTGTTCCTTGGCACTCTTGAACGCGCTCTCTGCACAGCAAATTCGGCCTTGTCTCTTCAAGGACGGGTCTACACACTCGTTCATCGGCTTGGTCCGGACTTTGTGAACGGTGGTCCCCGCGAATCCCCCCAGAGATATGTCATCCTTGTACAAATCCGCCCTGACGCAGTCTCCAGAAGAGATCGGATTTCCGGAAACTGGCATCGCAACCACCCATTGATGGCCAAAATCCGAACCACCAATGTAGAGGTCCCACACCGTATCGGTACAGGCTTGAGCCACCGCCACAACAAGAGCCACCAGCAATCCTACGAGCGTAGTCATGTTCGCCACCCCGCAAAACTGAAAATGCCGGTTTAAAAGGTTGCCAGCGATGGTTGGGTGTGGCATACCTTTGCTTACATAAATCCAATATCTAATCAAATACAGTGTATTCGCCGCATGCACGCACCACAGACGGCAAGGAAGCAAAAGTCGTTTACTAGTAGTTGTCAATTGTACAACAGATCGCGCGCAGCACCAACAGCGTCGCTCGATCGAGAAGCGCGGACGGCCACGTACTTCCCCCATCCGCAGACCCTCAGAAATGAAATATACTGTCAGACATGATGGGGATACAATTCGACAATTGTTCATGGGTCCCAAGAAATGACCACGGGCGCTTCGGCCATGGCATTCTCGGCACCCACTCCGCTGATCAAACGGTCAGCTCCAACACCTCCAAACTTAGTTCTTTGTGGCTTGGGAAGAAATCAGATTTCCGCTGGCTGCTTCATATCCTAGTTTCTGGCTGGATGGATCGTTTTCCTGTGCATGTAGTCGCAACAAATGTGAGGTGTGATTTATTCAAACTCAAAAGCGAGTAATTCAAAGCAGGGCTGTCGTAGCTCCACATGACCAACACATTCGCAGGAAGGATGAAACCAGCAGTCTAGCGGGTTCGCTTGACACTTAAGCACTGTGAAACTACTCCTCTGTTCTGTTGACTTCGGTCTTTGCCAGATATTGGTCGTGTACCCGTTCACCTTCATGTGGGCCTATGAACAATTGGGCCAGGAATTCGATTAACAGGCCATGTCCACATTCGATGGTCCCATGTGTCCGTTTGATGTCGTGGTCTGCGCGACCAACGCCACGGGCAATTTCGTCGTGTATGCATTCAATCTCGTGCAACCAAATACGAGGGGGTATCTTACTGATCAAACAAATTTTAGGAAAGGGCACATGGGACCATCGAATGGGGGCATGGCCTGTTCAATTCCAATTGGCGCGATCGCAATGGCATGTGCACACACGAAGTCGAACGGGCACACGACCAAAACAATCGCGCAAAGTACAAGCCAATAGAAAGGTGTGTGCGTGCTGCAAGGACAACACGCCCTTGTCGTGCCGCATGCGCGATGCATGACCACTAGATGTCTTTAGCCTCCCCAATGCACCGTCAACGTCATACATGTATATGACCGTTGCACGACGACCACCAGAGCGCTTCCGTCGCGAACGGCCAGCATGCAAGACACAGTAGCTCATCGACTGCATGGAGATCGTGAAAGCGTTAATCACTGGTAGGGTAGGTTCTGAGACGTACTCTCTATGATGAATAACCTTTTATTTTCGATGAATCGCCTTTCCCAGCAGCTACTTGAAGTACGTAAGTTGCTAGATGCGCGGCGCTGGCCAGCTTTGCCACGTAAAAACGGAACACCGCACAAACGGCACGACAGGGATTGGCGGGCGTCGACGAGTGTTCTGCCGTGAGCAGAGCAGCCAAGGACGAGCGCTTATTTGACCTTCTGTCATTGGGGTGTTTTGACCTGTAGAGCGAGAGGTCTGGCTAAGTTGCCAGATGTATTCACTACGTGCGAGTGTACGTAGTAGAGGGGTGAATGAATGGCCGTAGTTAGAAAGGTGAACCCTTAAACTCTGTTTATTAATGCAGTGTCAATTGCGCTTGCTCAAGAGTTGGGTTCTCGCGGTCGGAGCCGCGGGGAACACTACAAGTCCAAGAAAAGAAACTATTCGCAGCATCGGAGGACACGGTAGCAACTTTGTTTGCGTGCATCAAGTGCGTCAACGACATTACGCCTACATTTGAGTGGTACAAACACCCAGCACATAGCGGCCGGTAGTTTGACTGACTGTGAGACGGTACAACGACTACTACTCTGGTCCATAAAGATTGTGCCATTGTTTTTCACTTGGTTTCATTATACCAACTCGGATCGAAGTGTATTGAGTTTTGTATACGTCTCCAACAACGCATATTAGACAGATTTCGCAAACGCAGGTTCTATACTATCCTCTCAGATTTAATAAGTTTGGAACCCATGTGACAACTTGTTACAGCCGATGCCAAAATTGCACGATTTTTCAACCAGTGGTTCATCCGCTGCATCCGCATAAATTCTCATTTCGTGTCGCCATCATGGCTGATGAGGTGCAGCCTGACGCAGACTCCCTAGCGCGGAAATGGTGGAGTGATGCGGACGACCTTAGCCTACTCACCCAAGTCAATAATGACCTTCCCTTCAAGCACGCAAAGAGCATTGCCGAAGCATGGGGCAGCATCGCGGCCAAGCTGCTGCAGGCTCCATCATTTGCAAGAATTGGACTGGCATCGGCATCCATCAACGAAAGCTGATCCAAACGAACGTCCGGTACAAGAGGTCGTTCAACGACGCAAGCAAGCAGACAGAAAAGCCGCATGCGTTGTCGGAAGTTGACTCCATG
>NW_008580183.1:111714-116780 GCF_000520115.1 Aphanomyces invadans | reverse complement strand
TGAGCCACCGCCACAACAAGAGCCACCAGCAATCCTACGAGCGCAGTCATGTTCGCCACCCCGCAAAACTGAAAATGCCGGTTTAAAAGGTTGCCAGCGATGGTTGGGTGTGGCATCTCTATCAAATCAAATACAGTGTACGTATTCGCCGCATGCCCGCACCACAGACGGCAAGGAAGCGTTCGACACGCTCATCCATCACTTGGATGTTAAAGTTGGAGCCACACGCGCTAACCCACGTCAATAGGACGCCAAAATGCCCGCACCAGCCCAACAGTGCCGTCGTCTCTGTACGATTTGAGGCAGACATACCCGCTCATGTCGTCCTTGACGACTAGCAGGTACCGCCAGCTGTTAGTTCGACCGTATCTAGAGCCAGTTAGAGGTGAATGCTTCTCATTAGGTCGGTCTGTGTGCAGTGGCTGTTCCAGTGACTGGGGCTCCACTACCATACAGTGCATGCAGACCTTGACGAAATCCTCGACGACGGATGCACACCTTCCAATAAACAGCCCCGAGATGGTTTGCTTGGTAGCGTAATCGCGACGGTGAACTCCAAATTCTGAATGAGAGACCACGCATAACCAGTGTTGTATTTCACAGAGCTGCTCGGGATCCATCATGCATTCGACGGCATTAAAACATCTCTTGTCAACTGACCACAACATGACGAGGGCTTAGACGTCTTTGTCGGCTGGCACCTCATGGCTGTGACAAACGCGCTGAGCGCGGACGATCTCATACGGGGCGAGCCGCTCGAAATTGTTTGACCGCAACGGCGACACCAGCTGGACCAGTAGATAGACACAGGAACTCTGGCGCCGCGGTTCGCCATGCCCCACCGACTCAGGAGGCCCCCCTAATGTTTTTGTCTGACGAGATCGCTTGATCACGTAGGGAACGTTGACGTTACCTTGGCTAACGTTATTGCTTGTTGGCCTGGTCCTTGGCAATGTTTGCACCGCCACCCCAGGGGTGGAAGATTTGCACCAAATTCCTGCGGTCCATGACTAGAAGGAAATCGAGATGCAACAACGGGTACTCAATACGCTTGCAAGCCTCGACAGCCTTAGACCTTGCAAATACCAAGGACATTGGCCAACAGACACAACCGTTCATCCTCCAACGACTCGATCAGAGCAAGTCGCCCAACCTGCTGAGAACTCCATGAAATCGAAACACCACGAACATTTGGATTGCCGCCAATTGATAGAATGCCACGGAGTCGGTACAACCCATGAGCTCCCTCGAGGGGTATAGATTCCAATGATGGTAATGAACGAAAAGTTCTCTTGGCCGTCGGGATGAATATCAGCTGTCAGCACACTGTCAACACACCTTCACCCATGTCAAGGGGACGCTCTTTGCAAGGTGTTTTCACCCGCAGTTAAGAGGGAGAAACTATTTGGCCAATCAAAAGTCACCTGATGTTGTGGCCAATCAACAGTCTTCACTTGGTGCCCCAGCCAATAAGAAGTCGCGACCGCATAGCTAGTGCATGAGTGGTGTGAACAGTCCCTGCACAACTCGTCTCTAATCTTACTCTTCGTTCTTTCCTGTTGTGCACTCTGGTCCTGTTGGGCTCTCGCACAACTCTACTCCTCGCTTCTCCGACTCCATAAGTGCTTGGGCCTACTTTGCCCCCTCGTGACAACCCAATCAAGGCTGAAGTATCACAGTCAAATTAGGAGAAATCCATTACAGCCTCAAAAATTCGTAAAATAACCTATTTATGAGGTACTTACTGTACGTGCCAATGTATGAGGAGCAAAAACTAGCCTATTACATTGCAACAAAATTGGCGGCATCATCTGCATATCATGATACGATTGAATATCACATTCGATATGGACATGGCTCCTCGACCAAGAGGAATATACATGAACGACGAGCTCGAGTCGGCAGTCCACGAGGCCGTTGATGGAGATCAAGGTGTTGAGGTTTCGCATCGTGTAGAGTGCATTCGTGGCGGTCATACTCTCAACTACTCTGGAATTGCATTTCGGGAATGTGCATTTTCAGTGAAGTATGTAGTCTTCCAAAGTAAATAACTTTCGTATTCCAAATATTTACCTCTGGCCTTGAATACTGTACACTAAACTCATCAAAAACTATGCAGAGCCGTATATTTAGGTTACGAGAGTTTCTCTAAATTGGCAGACAGAATACAGTGCGCGCTGTAAAGTTAGGCCACTCTCGTTTTGTGAGCACCAGATAGCTGTAGAGAATTTCATTACAAATCCAATAATAAAATCCAGCAAAAATACCAAATACCGCTCCCATACTTAATCAATTGAAGCTTTTTAATAGAGAAGCAGTTATTATTTTTTCACCTCGTTTATCACTTTGGACCACCCTCAAAATCCTCAAAATCTATACCTTTTGCATAATGGGCCAGCAAGTTTATTTTTTCGACGAGTCATTGTATGGAGTTTCAAGCCCTAGACAACTGCAGTAAGTCAGTCTCCTGTATTGCAACGCCATTTTATGCACGTAATATTGAAATTCTAGTGACGTGTTTGATTTTTGGTGAAGAAAAGATAGGCCACTTGAGAATATTTTTGTTGTCCATTGATTTCAGTACTTCGTCTTGTTGCCTTTCTTCTCAAAGGCGCCCAAGCAATGCTTTGGAATGCTTTGAATGAGGTTAGTGATGATGTCAGGGCTTACTTTTAGCCAAGCATCCTGAAACGCTTCCACAAGGGATTTTCGATCCAAAAACTGCTTATCGTCCGCGTAAACTTGACAAGCAAGAATGACCCAGAGGTTCTCGATAGGGTTAAGGTCTGGAGAATGAGCTGGCTACTCCATAACCTCAATTTCATTGTCTTCAAACCATTTCTTTGTTTCACGGCTGACGTGAATGGTTGCGTTGTCTTGCTGGAACGTAAAGTCAGGGCCGTAATGCTAATGTGCAAAAGGCAGCATGAAGTCGGAGAGAGTAACGATATAGTCGTAGCTCATCTGCTTGCCTTCAATAATCTTCAACTCCGAAAGGCCCTTGGAAGAAATGGCACCCCACACCATAACAGATCCTCCCCCAAATAGGCGCCGAGAAAACACTTGCTCTTCGTGATCAAAATGATACCAGTAGCATTGCCAGCCATCAGGACCATCAAGATTGAACTTCTTTTCATCTGAGAAGGTGACAGAATCCCAATCTTGTTGATTTTTCATGTCTTGAGAAGAAAACTGGAGCCTTGATTCACGGTGGGCCTTCGTCAGAGGTGGCTGACTAAGGCGCTTCTTGAATTGAAACTTCGGGTGGCCATGGAGGAGTGCTTGGACATGTCGGAGGGATTTCGGGAGGTCAAGGGAGGTTTTGAGCGAGCGGCAAGACAATTTACCTTTCGCAGCTTTCCGAAACAACAATCTTCTACTGTTGGCGTAAGTTTGCTGGGTCTACAAGAGGACTTAGCTGTCCCAGAAGAACCCATGTTAGCCAGGTAATTGCGAACGACGGTGCGTGAGCGTCTGATCTCAACCCCACTTGCGCCAGGGGTCCACCCAGCGGTGAAAAATGCAAGAATATGGGCTTACTCGACCTCAGTGAGTTTATTCGCCCACCCATGCGCTTTTGGGAAGTAGAGCGGCTTTTGTGTAGTCCGGGCAGCTCGAGGATGGTCCAAAGGTGTCGGTGGCAAGTTTCCAAATAAAAAGCACTCATATTCATCGTTACTTTATGCAAAGTTGGTGAAGCGGCCTATCATTTTTTCGCGTCATTTTTGTGGACTTCTTGGATCATCTCGATTTTTGGAAGAAACTCGACATTTTTCCGAACTTTTTGTGCTCCGCACCCCAGAAACTGATTGAATTTGTTTGGATAAAAGGCCTCAGCCTATTCGATGTCTCTCAACGTGATTGGACCACAACAACCAGGTGGCCTATCATTATGGCGCGCACTGTATATCTCATGTGCGTAAAAATCCACATTTCGGCATATCTTAGGTTCCTTGAATTCGATTCCTCCGTTGTAACGCAAACACCCAGATCATTCCGCTATGTTGCACTCCTCAGATAACCTGAATGATGCCTTGGATCTGAGATATGGGAATTTCACGGAAGAAACTCCAGACAATTCCTCTTGAATACGTTTTGAAAATATTCCATCCAAGTTGACATCGTCGCTGTGTTTCACACTGCATGTCCTCGAGATTGAAGCCTATCAAGACATGTCGCTGATAGCACAAGGCCTCACAAACAACCACGGCTAGGGTGATGCAAGCAAGTGATTGGAACGTTTGATCAAATAAGGTGAACAATTACTAAAACAACTCTACATTAGATATATTATCGTGAATTCAAAATTTCGCTTCGTGGCGAGAACTTCCCCAACGGCCGCCCGCACTCCGCATTGCGCCTCCAAGTCGAACGAACACGGCAATGGCGTTGTGCACTGGATACCATCGTCTTCCTCACCGCCACCATCCAGCTCCACTTGCATGAGGCGATTTGCTAGCTTTCCCACGGCCGTCGTCGGTGTTCGTCCTTCACGGCTTCCGACCGCAAAGTTACCTACTTCGTAAGGCAAATCCAAGACTGTATTACCTCAGGAAGCCCCAGGGGCTACGAGCCACGTGGCCACTGACTAGCATACAAAGTAATACTATCAATCTAGGTCATCAACAGTGCTACTAGAGCCGCGGTACTAAACAGCCACCGCGGCCGCAGTGGGTCAAACAATCGGGCGAACCCGACTGCCCTGCACCGCAGAACACTTCCCTCTCCTAAGGTTGGCCATCATGTCCGCGACATGGCCATCGTCCTTGTGGGTGGCGCGCCACTTGCGCAGCACGACCGGGATGTCTTCAAGCAAGTTGGCGGCCGGCTCCCACGACGATTCCTCGGCATCCAGGCCGAGCCACATGACCATAACTTCGTAGAGCCGTCCGCCGCAACACGCACTGTGGAAACCGCCATCGCCGAAGGCGATCTGATCCACAAGGTCATCTGTGACCTCACGTCCGCCTTCGTGGTACATCTTCAATCGACACGCATGGTGCGTGGACAAATCGAAGGGCCCAACCAGTTGCTGCGTCTCCATCACGTGATCCGTGACCACGCGA
>NW_008580183.1:109076-111614 GCF_000520115.1 Aphanomyces invadans | reverse complement strand
CCGTTTATTTTTCCACGTTTATAGCCAAGGCGAACGAGTAACCGCCGAACGTTTCGACATGCAGACAGGACAGCTCGAGGGTTGGACACATCGAGTGTCAAAATATGATGCTCTTGTAATAGAGCCAACACGTCTTTTGCAACGGTTCGTGTGCAGGAAAGTCGTCCATCGCGCACAAACGTTTGGATACCCTCAATATATTGTACAAAATGACTAATTATACATTTATAAAGGTTTACCACTGATTTTTGACCCGATCGCGGCGATGGCGCGTCTGTCGGCCAAGGAGCTGCGTCCTTCCTTCGACAGGCGAGCTATGGTACGCCAGTGGCAGTCATACAGCTGGACCTTGAAATCCCCATACGGAAGCTTGCCGTCGACAGAGACTTCTAAGAGGCTCTCATAGGCTCCGCGCCTCTGGTCGGCCGTGAGGTTCTTTGTGCGTCTGACGTGTCAGATGATGGGCTCATGGCAACGCTGGCGTTGTGGCAGTGTGTAGAGGGTTCGTGTGATGCGTGTGTGTATCTTAAGTGGAAATTCTCAAATGAATGAGTGACAGGTCAAAATCATGAGCTCTTTGGCTTCCTCCACTTTGGTGGTCTACGTATGTCTTGGGAAGTATTGTTCTGAAAACAGTCAATCAAAGTGCTTATCTTGCGCTTGCGATTGCACCAATCAGATCGAAAATACAGCCAAAAATTGAAAAATCTTTTTCAATTTTTGGCTGTATTTTCCCGCCAATCGAAAAGTCAACGTGACAAACATTACGGACCAGAGTAGTACATAGAGGGAACGGCGGAAGTTCTTCCCCCGTGGTGCTAGAGAAATATCTTGACAATGTATGATGCAATATTATCACGAAGTTGGGTTTTGCTGGAAATTATATTACATTCATCTTTTTCAGCTGATGAGGACAGCGTTTTTATTGGTCAAAATTATGGAATTTCGACTTCAACGAGTGCTCGCGACCAAGTTGTTGCGACCGAGTTAGAAGTACAACTAGTACATTCACAAATAGTTAATACATCCAGTAAACCAAACAAACCGTCACTGAGACAGAGCATTCGTGGACGAGAGATTGAAAACCCCACAAGGTATTTCTTTCCAATCGGCAATCCTTCGGGGTATGATGGACAGCCTCTTCTCGGCTGCAAACACCACATAGTTTTCGCAGCGACACTTGCTGGTAGATCAGCTTGACCATCTGATGGCCTCGCGTTCAAAGTGTGACTCGACCTGTCCTTTTGTCTCGTATATATGGGATATTGTTTTGTATATTGTATATATGTACTGTATGTATTACTTCTCAAATTTGTTCAGATTCTTCTTCAGCGAGTCATAATTTGGACAAAAAGTACAGGGCAGCGTTTTCGCTGCTGTAAACCAATGTTACATGAAATCGAGAGGGGTGTTAGTGCATTTTGTGAGCAGTCTGCGGTTTTCAATTTATATTGCGCGTTGTTGAAGTTCATTGTTGTTCAAAACAAAGCACCAGGCATATCTGTTGTGAGTGAACGAATAAACGCCCGACTAACAACGACGAAGGTAGAATGCATGTTTTAACTTAATTAATTATTGGTAGAAGTAACCTTCTTGGTGCGATATTAAGATGAAACACAATCGATCTGGTGCGATGTATGACGTTGCTGGAATTCGAATGAAATGGTAATGGTTAATGTGGGGTCACAGCGAATGACAGCGGGTGCCGAAACCGCTGAGCCAAGAGGCAATCTTACTTTGGCATCTTGTGCACCTAGGTTGATCATTTAAGGATAATACCATAAAGCACTAGGATTATAGCAAACTAAATATCAGTAACAATGTGTTTGGTTATTGTTTGACGACTGCAAGGTCAAGTTGTATCGTATCATGTGCTTGGACGTGGATAATATTGTCATCGATTGGCCACAAATATTTTTAATTTCATGAGACTCCATAATATTAATATTCCAAAAGTTTGGTCGAGTACCACGGGGGAAGGATTTCCGTCGTTCCCAGTATCGCGATTGTATGACTGCAACAGTACTGTAGTTGTACGCGAACCCATCAACGATTTCATTACTGAACGAACGACTGAAGTGAACCGGGAAAAACTCGCAAGCGTTGTAAGGTAACGACAGAAAAATTGACCCAGTGCTACTACCTTGTTGTCTTGAAATTTGTAATGGAAATATATTAATTGGTGATGGTTTTTGATCGTGATTGAATTGTTCGCCATATTTGCCACTGTTGTTTGATTGGACAAAAATGAACATTTTCGACAACGACGAGATGAAACAAAGTATTACACGACGAAATTTTCAATTACTGTGAGTGTAATTACTGCGAAACGAAATATTGCGCAAGTTAAGGGGCATTGGGGACACCAGGGATTGCTTTCTCAAATGAACGGCGGATCAGTGAAGTTGGTATCTCTTCCCCATCTGCAATCGTGCGCTTGATCATGGCCAGGCGCTTTTCTGCCGCTGTCGTGACAGGTGCTACTTGTAGCCACTTCGAGCGCAACTTGCTCTTCAGAGACCCCATCACACCCTCATC
>NW_008580183.1:107438-108976 GCF_000520115.1 Aphanomyces invadans | reverse complement strand
ACCTGTTGTGGCCCACGCCACTGCAGCGCAAGCTTCGTAGGCCGTTGAACGACGGCGCCGACTAGGACAAAATCACCCACACTAAAGTTGGCAAATTTGACTCGCGTTTTCTTGTCGCGCCGTCCTCTCGCTTGTTGTCGCTGCGGGCAAACACTTCACGGTGCAGCTGATCCAAGGCAATCTTGAGCTGCGCCATGTGCTTGACACGGGCATCGTTCAGCATGTCCGTGCAGATAACTTCCTTGGTGGCCGGGTGTACTAACCCGGCCTGTGGCGTCTTCGCCTTGAGCCCCGTAAAAGCCGTGACGGGGCAACTCCACCGAGCCTGTCCGAGGGTTGGTGGGTCAACCAGCACCAGAGGCAGAACTAGATGCCACTCGTTCGCACGCAACTTCATCTCGCTCAGCAAAGCCTTGAGCGTCCGCAGGACTAGACGGTTGACCACCTCGACCGTCCCATTGTCCCAAGGGCTGTAGGCCGTCGTGATGTGATGGTGTGCGCCCACCATCTTGCGCACTTTTTCGACCACTTCGTTCTTGAAGTGGTCCGCCGTCAGAGACCCACGTGTCCACACAGCCGTAGAGCGTGAACCAGGATACCAACGCAGCCGCTGTACTTGTCGCGTCAGCGGCTTCAGCAGGGCATAAGTGGACGAACCCGCTCAAGTCGTCCTTGATAACCAGGACATATTTCAGTCCACTTGACGACTCCAGCATTGACAACCAGTCGAAGTGAATCAACTCATTGGGCTTCTCGGCGTGCAGGGCCGAGCCCAATGGTCGCGGCACCACATCTCCATCCACTTGGAGATATTGCAAGCACGCTCGGACAAACGTGTTCACGTCTTGGGCCAGCGTGGTCCAAATAAACACGTCTGACACCGATTTCGTCGTCGCGGCAATTCGACGGTGGCCTGCCGCGCCTTGATGAGCGATAACGCAGAGGCGTTGCTGCAGGTCGACAGCACCGTCTGGCACCCAGATCCTCCCGTCTGGGTCCATGTTGTAGGAGTCTTCTTCGCTCCAGGCCACGCCAGGTGGGATGCCCCCCCCCGTCCAAAGATGACGTTTTGGCGTCCAAAATCGACGCAGCCGTCGGCCAATCTAAATCAGCGCGCTGCAGAGGGGACACCACGTACAGCAGCTTCCGCACATGCGCCACGGGGGGCGCAGACGGAGCGGAACCCCAGCGACTAAGCAGGTCGCTCCACACGTTCACGTCGCCCGGCAGACATTCGATCAAATACGGGAATGTCGACATAACCGACGCCCACCGCTGAAGCTTGTCAGCCTGGTACTTGTCGAGGTTGCCGTTCGACCCGTGAGGGTTGAACATGTAGACGAGGGAGGTTGCGGTGGTCCGTGAACAGACGGAATCCACAAGGCCAATCACCAGATAGTCGAGCCGATTGCAGGCATCGACAACGGCGAAGGCCTCCTTTTCGACGATTGGCCCGCGCGCGCTGACACCGCTAAAGCTGCCTCTGAGGAACGCCAGCGGCTCGTGACGTTGCTCTTCCAAGGGCAGATTCAGGTCGT
>NW_008580183.1:102900-107338 GCF_000520115.1 Aphanomyces invadans | reverse complement strand
TTCATTCAATCTTTGTATGCGGGATATTATTTTGTGATTCCAAGTGTATACATTTTCATATATATTGCATACTAATTTTAAAAATTCTCTCCCCACAACGTTTTCGCTGCTGGCTAACCATCATTCCATAGTCCCGCGAGGGGTGATTGCATCTTATGTAGGGAAGTCTTACGTTCTTTGAGGAAATCAAGCGCGGAAAAAGTCGCCTTACCAACTGGCATTTACTGGGGTTTTGGGGGAATCGAACCCTGGGCACAGCGGTGACACCGACTCCATTATCGGTTAGGCCAAAATGGATCCCTTACAAAGCATTGTTTGCAATCAATCTGTATCGATGAATTGGGCTGAATGAATGTGTATAGGATGTTAGACAAGGTCCCTTGAAAGATTATATGCACTCAAGTGCCGTCGTGATTAGAAAAACCAAGGGTACATCTCATGTACTGTAATTAGAACGTGTATCATATCATGTCCTTCGTCGTGTTAAAAAATGTCACCCATTGGCTAAAATATTGGGATTTTGCTCTAGAGTTCAGCATGCCTTGTCCATATTATTATTCCAAAAACATGAACGAGTACCACTGGGTGAATTTTTCCGTCGTTACCTGGAGTCGCGAGTATTTTAAAGTTTGTATGGATCAAGTGCACCTACGATAGGTGAGTGAAAAATTATCATGGATGGTGGTACCCATCTAATTCTGGCATGAGGTCCTTGCACATCAGAATATGTGCAATTTTTACTCTTCACCAGGGCAGAGATCGAACCCTCTGCCAATTGAAATGACTAGTACCCTCACTTTGCAAGCAAGGGCAGTCCGAGGATACCTCCGCGACATTTGGTGTGGTGATTAGGGTAAGCTAGCGAAAGGTTAGATGACCTTGTCAAAGAAGCACATTGCGTGTGAGGGGTGAAGGATTAATTTGCGATCCCCATGAGGATAGTGCTACACTTTTTTGTTTAGAAACCGTGTGATGCCCATACATTCATCCATGAATTATTATTCAAGCATATATTGGCAAAAGCCAGGTTCGAATCACAACTGGAAAATGCCTTCTCGAATGATTTCTTCACCGTTTCCACACTTATGAACTCCCAAGCCTTGATGGCTCGTTCGACCATTTTTCATTATTTTCGGCGCAGAAACGACAGGTTTCTCCAAGAGCCACAACGCACGTAATCTCGGCTTCAGTGGTCCATGATGCCAACGTCAAGAGGCTGGCAAGCGCTGGTTGAGTTTGGGGGCAACGGCTCCAAGAAGCCAATCAACTCTTCGTCCACGAGCTTGTACGGTGACGACCACACGTGGGTGGCAAGATTGTCGACGAGCAAAACAGTGTGTCCAATCAGGTCAAACTTCAATAGCTCCTTGAGATAAAACTCCCACACGGCATCGTCCATCGAGGCATTTTGTTGAACGTATAGATGACAAGATGGGAGTGTCGGAAATTCTTCAGACTGGATAACACCGCCTGGAGCACCCCTTAACACAAAGAGAATCGGTAGCTTCGATCCCAAGAACGAATTGAACCGAATACGTAAAAAACACGCCATACCATCTGCGCATGCTGCCATGACAGCAGTGAGGCGGTTAGAGTGCTTCTCGGTCGAGTTATCTCTCGAGACTTCGCCAACCTCAGCCCACGTGCGGCAGGGGGCCATGTCATAGTAAACAGGTGTTTCGTCGATGTTGACAATGAACTCTTTAATTCTACTAAACAATTCTACATTTACCAGTCACGTAGCGGATGCGCACCTTACTTGGTCCAGAAAGAAGTTGCAAAGGTTATCTGAACAAGTTCGAGCTCCGCGTGCTTCAGATTCGAGTAACAAGGAACACGCTGGGCAAACCCATGACGGTGTGCATATTGCTGGCACAAGCCCAAGATCGATTTATATGCTCGCTCTGTCGTCGACTTGGTGTTGTAGTAGTCTTGAATCCACATGGGGTAATGGTTCTTGATCCAAGTCACCATATGCGCAGTTGTTAGTACATGACAGTCTTGTCTCATCTCTTCCATGAAGTAAGAGGTCTGTGCGAAACGGGATGAGCGCTGGCCTGCTTTGGCCGCCGAATGTAGAACGGTTTTTGTTGCCAAGATCTTTGAGGTACTGATTTCCCTCGCAAAGCCGAACAGGTCAAAGTGAATAATTTCGATATTTTGTGAAAATTGCATAACACAACCCGTTTGACTTTGCGAGGGAAGTTAGTACTTATCATTCTTGCTCAACCACGGTTGCCATGTAGAACGAGGTATGCCCTCAATCGCACAAATTGCATTCGCGCTGAGTGTGCTCTTTTCGTGCGCATGAGGAGGACGGTTCCAGGCATTTCAAAGATTGAAGTTGACAGTGTCTCAAATCAACCAATCAGAGAACCCAATTTCATTTTTTATATTTGTCCAATCATGATACTGAGATTGAGTCCGAACCAATCAGAGATCACGAAAGACGCTCAAGGTTTTTTTCCAATCATGGACTAAGAAGCAAAGAAGCAATTTTTGCTTCTGGTGTTGTGTGCAAATTTAATGATGTTACAACGCTTGCGAGTTTTTCCCGGTTCACTGTAGTTGCTCCCCCACCGTCTATGATGCTGTCTTGCTGTTCTGGGCAGGAGGGGAAAGTCTATGGTGCCAGTCACATTTACAGTACACAACAATGCACCAATATTGGGTTTTGATTTTTCTAGGATTTTCGGACCAATAAATCTTTCTAAAATGCATGTCGACTGAACAATGATTAAATCTCTTTTGGCTTCCAAATTCCTTTCTCAACAGTTTTCTGGAGCATCGAGGGGGCCAGAGGTTGTTAATTGGCCGATTTTTGCGCATTCCGTTCGTTAGCTCTTCCAAAATATGTTACTTAAGCCTTGAAACTCTTATACGCAATCCGCAATAACTTCGAAACTCTGTTAGAAATAACATAAAACAACCTCATGAACATTTATTACTAATGAAATTCAATACTACTCTGGTCCGAAATAGTTGCTGCCCTCGTTTGACTTTGTTAAATTATTGTACCCACCAGAAACTACTTAGTATTTGTATATCACTCCAAACACAGAAAATTGAGGCCAAAAATATTATGTATTTTTATTCAATTGCCAAAGGACCTAGTTCTTCGGAATTCAGAAAGTTCAGATGGATCGAGGCACTCTCGTAGTTATAGACATCGCACTCCACGTTGAAGGTCGTGGAGTGGGTTATCATCTCTTCCTACTTCATGTGAGGGAGCTTATAATCATTGCCACCGTGAAATTCGATGCATTTCTCCAACCCCATTTGAAGAGTAATGAAGGTTTATGACACCGCGTCCACAGTAAATTCATAAAATGAGGTTTCTACAGCATCAACGAGGTCCTCGATGATTATTCGAGTGCACTTCTGATACTGCAAACTTTGAATAGAGCTAAAGAGTCCTAAGTCTAAAACATCGAAGTCTGGGCTGTTGGGCGGCAAGTTGTTTACCGCGATTCAAGAGAACAGACTGGTGATTGATTGCGATTTTTTGTTTCCCTGTTCCCTAACCACACTATGTACTACTCTGGTCTAAAATAGTTGCAGGGTACGACTTCCGATAGGTGGAATATATCGGAATGTCGCCCTACTTCAGAGGTGATTGGTGCATTACAAAGCGCAAGATCTGTGTTTTCATTGGGTAGTTTATAATCGTCCTCGTCCATGAGACATTTGGCGCGAAAAATGCCGTGTAAATTTGTCCAACCTTTGACCAATCACACTATCATATTATATATTATTTTCATATAACACGAACAGCACACATCCATCACGCTACCCCAAGGAATTCCAATTCAACTTGTCAGCAGCTCTGCCGACCACCCACGGGAGTCGTAATCCAACAAGACAATACCAGCCCTATTGAATTTCTCACGACAAGTATGCTGGAGGCGGGTGGCATCCGGAATTATTAAATGTAAATTCCAGTTCAATCGTGGGGTGCGATCAGTGAGTACTTCGTGAATCCAGCAATAATTAATAGTAGCACGACGTATAAACTATGAGAGGGATACGATGTCGTAGTGGCTGGCTGTGTTGAATCTCAAGCTGCCAAGTTCAATGCTGTTGTCCAAGCTGAACTGTCACGTGCGGAAGATGAAATCGAGCTAAGTCCTGCAAGAGTAACATATTCATTCGGAAGATACCTGCGTCGAGCTGGAAGTCTCCATCATGGAGTCGTTTGATGGCCAATTCGTCCATGAATTTTGAACAAGTTGATGGTTAATTATATTTTTAGAAAGGTTATGGCCGGGTCTGGATGCCACCAAAAAAATATATCACATTTTCTGTGTCAAATCGATCTCCCAAAAAAAGTTGTCACCAGCTTTCATGGTGAAAAAATTTATTCAATGTCGTCTGGATACCAAACTCGTTTTCCGGAAAGTACGCCACACTCAGATTTTCCCGCGCATGGTCAATCGCA
>NW_008580183.1:90010-95335 GCF_000520115.1 Aphanomyces invadans | reverse complement strand
ATGCCCAAGCGGGTCTCTGCTCTCTCCGGCGAAGCGTGGTTGAGCGAAATGATGAAAGGCAACGTATGAGCGCGAAAGAACAGGGACGTGATAATTTAGAAAATGCAACTCTGAGCTGCAATTTTTTTATATCATAAAACGCCAATTTTGTGGCAGTTTTTGTTGAAATATTTTTGTCATAAATGGCATCCAGAGATGACACTCATTTTTATATTTTTGTGCCATCTTTTTTCAAAATGTGCTGAAAAACGTGATATTATGTTGTTTTTGGTGGCATCCAGACCGGCCCTATGCAATTAAATTTTGAAATACATATTATAAAATGCTGGAAGTTTTCATCTTCATCGACGAGTTTTACCTGTAAAATGAAAGGAATACTTTTTGTGGCCACCGTAGAAGAGAATAATCAAATTTCGTCAGATATTTTGTTGAAGTTTGAACCGAACCTCATATTTTTCAAAAAGTACTTCTCTACAATTATCAATATATATAGTATATGAATTGCAAAAGGCCATGAGTTTCAAGGTCATCTGAGTACCGTCATCTTTTGCTCAATGATGTCGAATGGCTCTTCCACTTAAAGAGGAACCGGCTAGTACATCTTTATCGAGGTGTGTGACCTAAACTTAAAAAACCTGTACATCACATATCGAATTTCACTTGTTCGTCAATTTTGTTCAAATCTTCACGGTTTTCGAAGAAATAAGTGCCAAAATGAAGGTAGGGATTGACCCGATTGATTACCATACCACCACATTAAGGCACCCAAATTGGAGAACTTACGGCGGGAAAACCGATTTCGCCTTCAACGAAATGGACTCCTCCTCATCAGCGCGTATCAAGCAATTCGTCAAGTAGAGCGCAAGCGCAACTGCACGAGCCATGAGAAATTGGACTTTCTTTAGCTCCAAGGAACTCTTCGCGAGCAGAGTCTTGTTGATGTCACTGGTACAATTGGTGGGCTTCTTGAACGAGCGAAGAAGACGGTGCGAGGTGTCCTTGCCGAGTTCAACACTCTTGGCGTCCTGTCGGTGTCAGCTCCACCATCAAATACAACCAATCACCATGCAGTCGTACTGAACACACGTTTTACCCGTCCAATGATGAGGACGTTCGTCACGACCGTTGTGTGACCCGAGCCCGGACAGTTGGACAGGAATTATTATCCCTTTTTCATAAACACGACGTACTGTGTGTCGATACTGCCTGCAAGAAGAGCTATGGAGCATGTCAACGATACGCGCAGAAACGCCTGAGTGGGTTTCCGGATACTGAAGTTTAACGTACACCTTACCAAGCAGGGTTACAGAAGAGGGAAACGCGGGGTAGCACCGAGTTTTGAATGAGAAAAGGACATAAAGATGCTCGCTACTCGTACGTGGCCATGATGGTCACCAAAGTGACGTTGTCCCCCTGTCGCTCTGTCATCTTCTTAGACGAGAGCTTTGTTCACCACCACTGCTCAAGTCATGCAGATATTCTGCTCCACCCCGATGACGCCGCGACGAAGTCAAAGAACAACGGCAGCCAATACTTCTTTGTTGCCAGAATTCTGGACGAAGGATCGGATACGGCGAATCTGCTAAATCTGGACAGAGGGTGGGAAGAAGAGCGGTAATACTGTCAAGGACTACCACACTATTATCAACCACGACTACCTCGTCGACTGGTTTGGCAAATCTATGGGTAAAGTTGAAGAACCAGGATGGTCGTCTGCCAAGTTTGTCATGGACAATGGCATATACCACAAATACAAGCGCAAGTCACCGAACGGGTCCTGGGGAAACGTTTATCGTACCAGTCATGTGTTGATGTCCCAGGCGTCGCGCCGGCGGATCTGAAGCCGCCTGGGAGGCTCTGAAGAAGTACACATTTGAACACGTCCCAAGAAAACCACTAAGAATTCGTTTAAGCGTTGGCACTTCCTGGGATTCGCCGAGTCGACCATAGCCAGAGTGATTGATGAGTGGAGCCACAACTAGGACACATTGTTCACACCAGGAAGCACGCAACGCGGCCTCCGACCGTTACAGAAATAGGATCATTTATCACTGAAGTAAACTCTCAGTGCTTACCCTTGTCTGCAACGGCTTCCGAACTCTGTAAGATATCACTGTTGCTGTGCGAACGATGCGCCGGGTCCTGTGTCGCATGGGGTTTGCTTTTTTAAGGAAGGTCAAACGCGCTTCTACCCGGCCAAGTCGTCCCACAACGTCGCGTTCCGGACGTCGTGTGGTGCATTTCATCTATAATCTTCCAACATTTCACTAAATTTTCTTGAACCTTCTTGAACCTATTTTGACTTCAAATTTCCACACTTCAATAAAATTAGACGTAAGGTAATGCATCGAATTCTTGGACACTTTTGGAGACAAGGTGGCATAGATTTTGAAGGAGCATTTTTCAGGAAATATTCAGCGTCCAAAAATCTGATGATACATTCAGAACTATAATTCCTGAACTTTTTTTCATGCCTCGAACGTAATGAAAGGGAGACATTCGTGATTTTGCAGGAAAAATAATACAACTGGCTAAAGTTTCAAGTGAGAATTCCAAGGAAACCAAATTCTCAGAAAGTCAATTTACTTCAATATTGTATGTACGTAAAAATTTTTGAAATACCAAGAAATATAATGAACCATATGAATATTCACAAACACACAAAAACCATATTAATATTCACAAACACACAAACGTCATTAAATTTCATGCATTTTTATTGCAGTGAACAAAAACATTTTTCGTTTCTATGGCTTTGCAACAGAGGCAGCGTCAAGTACATCGCGCGTATGCCACACAAGCTCCGTTTGGACTCGCTTTCGCCCTTTCATCTTCGGAGGTAACGTAAGCTACTCGTCACGGGCATGCAATCTCGTCATTAACCACGGTGCAATCACGAGGTCTTCTCTCACAGAGTTAGTCTGTGCCAACGCCAGGCGACGAAACATCCAGGGCAACGACAACGGCCAGATTCCACAGGTTAGAAAACCGTTCACCACCGACGTGCTATTGCCTTTCACACCCTCGACAGAGGGAAAGACAGAGTTGAAGAATTCGCCAGCGATCTGTATGGTAGCCTGACGAGGCAAGGTTGTGACATTGAGTGATTGAAGTCGATGGGTCACAGCGCGTGCAATGGTTCTCTTGAACGCGCGAAAAAAGGCGACATCAAGAGGCTGCAGCAAATGAGTCGCATTGGGGGAAGATGAACAAGGTAAACACCATATGTCATGCAGATTGGCATTCCGTGCGTGGCTTAGCTTCTGGGCAACTCGACTCGTCAACACCTCATGGCGGCCCTCAAAGCCGGTGTACCAACCTCGTCCAAGTGAGCAGGGGATGTCAGCATGTACAGATACGATTTGGCTTGCCTTCATGATGAATTCATAGCGTTCTACGGGCCAACCTCTGCGCTGCATTGCAATGATCCACTACACCAGGTCGTCTTTCACTTCGGCAGGTATGAATGGCATTGCCCCACGTTTTTTAATTGCAATGGAACCAATCTGCTTCTTCATCTTGATGTATTTGTATAACGTGGAACTCTATAATGGGGAACTGCTCGTTACAGCAGCCACCGACTCTTCATTTTCAACCCGCTGGAGAGCCGCCATAATGTCGTCGAGTGTTGGAGGCATTGTTGATATGTTTTTTGGCGATAACTCTGTTTATATTTGTCTTGGCGCTAAAAATGGCGGGAATCGATGGGGCCAATCAAGGCCGTCATTTGAGCTCTTGAGGGAAAACGGAGCAGAATTGTCGAAGTTAGAGCCAAATACTGAGTGGTTGTGGGCAAGTTGTCAGTTGTCATTTTATTTTGAATGAAATTGGTTCTGTCTCCTTGAAGGGGTGAAAAATATCATGACCAATAGATTTGTTTCAGCCTGAATTGGTGGTGTTTCATTGGCTAAAATGGAAGTGTCCGAGAATTCAATGTCTTCCGAGAATTCGATGCATTACCTTAATATTGATAGATCTCAATGTACAAATCAACGAAATGTGATTACAAAAGAATTGTAATCACGTTTCGTTGATCTGTGAACAACGACTTTACGTGCAGACGTGAAGCTTGTTTTGTCCATGATGAATACGCTGCAGACGTCCAGATCGACAATCGACAAGCGTACTCCAACTCGTGATGGAAGTATAATACGGCGTCTTCGTTGACAGCGTTACGTGTCTTGTTGAGGGTGCTTGACTTGGCAACCTTCACCTCCTCGTGCCTACCAATGAAGCATTGGTACCACCCAGCTGTCACGTTGGTGGAATGCGGATTTCCATGAACGATGTCGAGAACACTGTTGGCCTTGTTGATGATGTAGCTATGACTGATAGGGTGACCGTCTTGCTCCATCGCAAATATCCAATACATTAAGTCCATATCTTGTGTCGGTGGCGTAATTGGTGTTGGGCCTATGGACTTGACCACATTATCTGAGCTCTTGATCTTTGCAACGTGGGTATCGCAGCGTGCGCTGAGGGATGCCAAGTGCTCTGACAAGCAGTAGTTACCGTATGAACCTTGGCGATTGCATTCTTCACGGCATTGGAGTTGTCACCTGGTGAGTATGGCGTTGTTGGTGGCGTATCTGTTTCAAATTTGATAGGTCTCTACATATTGACAATTTTTCACTCCATCCTGTTTGGTAGGTTTTATTTCATGCAGGATTCTATTTTGACCAATCACTACAAGTACTATTTCTATTGGCTTATCAGACGTGGCATATTACGGCAAATGACTGATTGCTCACGTTAACATGATAAGAATCGTACCATTGGAATTGGCACTTTCATCTCCAGCATGCTTCGGAAGTCAACTTTTTGGGGATGTCGGCGTTTTTCGCGGTTCACTGAACAGGGAGCGCTGGACTTAACAACCCGTGCATTGCCATGGTCCCTTTCAATTTCGGTGGTGTGGTCTCCGTAGAGAGGCATGATATCTCACATTTGCTCGTGCCCGCCGTCTTGGAATTTGGACTCTTTTTGGCACCATAGCAAACTGAAGTTGACAGTGTGGACATTCCACGATGTTTATCGCCGAAGGCGATCTGATCCACAAGGTCATCTGTGACCTCACGTCCGCCTTCGTGGTACATATTCAATCGACACGCATGGTGCGTGGACAAATCGAAGGGCCCAACCAGTTGCTGCGTCTCCATCACGTGATCCGTGACCACGCGAGCGACCTGTTGTGGACCACGCCACTGCAGCGCAAGCTTCGTAGGCCGTTGAACGACGGCGCCGACTAGGACAAAATCACCCACACTAAAGTTGGCAAATTTGACCCGCGTTTTCTTGTCGCGCCGTCCTCTCGCTTGTTGTCGC
>NW_008580183.1:70631-74935 GCF_000520115.1 Aphanomyces invadans | reverse complement strand
GCCGTTTTCTTGCTACTTTTCGCCGCCTTGGCGGCCACGTCGAGCAAACGTCGGAGAGGGTCGATCACCCTGTTGTAATCGGGGATACTGCCACGCATCCAATTCGTGGCACACACAAACTGCTGCAGGTCGGCAGCAGTTGTCGGGGGCGCCAAATCGACCAGACCTTGAATGCGGCTGGGGGAATGCTTCACGCCAGCCGCGGAAATCACCTTGCCGCACCATTCGGCTTCCAGCCAGTAGAAAAGGCACTTCTTCGGGCTGAGCTTGAGCCCGAACGCCGAGCAGATGGACAGTTCTACTTGGTCCAGCAGATCGAACAGGTCCGTCGTCCACTTCGCGGACCCAAGGAGGTCGTCCAACCACGCAATCAGGCCGCGAAACATTTGGTGCACCACCGACTGGCAGTAAGCCACCGCGTCGGTCTGTCCCAACAGCACGCGGGTAGGCGTGTAGACGCCAAACGGGGTCTTGAACGAGAAGTACTCCTGGGAGTCCGCATGCAGCGGGAGCTGCCAGTAGCCCTTGGTCCAGTCCAAGATGAAGTAGACGCTCGTTCCTTCGAGGCAAACGAGCGCGCTGTCGAGGTTGGGCATGGGTCACGGCATTGGGTCGGTGCACGCATTGATAGGACGACTGTCGATCGTCATCCGTAGCGCGCCGGTGTCCTTCTTGGGCATAAAATGGGGCGCCGCGGCCCACGTCGAACGGTTGTTCTTGTAAACCATACCGTTCCCCTCCAATGCCTCTACATGTTCGCGCATGTACTCAAACGTGCGCCGGCGGGTAACGTCGCATGCCGCACTTCACCGGCGTCGCGTCCGGCTTGATGCGTACCTTCAAGGGCTCGACCTTGACAGGCGGATCATCACTCAGGTCTTCACGGAACACATCGACATGCTTCCGTAAAAGCGCCGTCAGGTGCTGCTTGTCCACGGTGTCGCGCCCACTCCCTTGAGCTTCATCCGCCTTGGCCATAAGCACGGCCAGGTCACTGTCGCGCGTCTTGCGACGAGATTCTTCGCTTGCCCCGATAATCTTCGGGACCACAACTTCAGGCGTAGCACACTGCATGCCATCGCTCTCTTCGAGGCAGGGATCAGGCGGATCCCGGCCATCAGGAGCGTCACCCGCGCCATGTTGGAGGCAGGGATGCCGTCGGAGACGTCCCACTCTGACTTCTGCTGTCGCGCTTCGACGAGCAGGTCGTCCACGGAGAACCCGAGAACCTCCATGACTGGACGGCTGATAATATCGTCGATCGACGAGGCCGTGTCATCTACTCAAGCCTTCACTCCGCGCAGGACCAGCGGGCCGCACGTCGTATCGAGAGTAGCTTGCCAAACGTGGCAAGCCGCAACACCGTCAGCGGCGCAGCTGTCACGCCATAAGGGAAGACAAGCTACGGCTTGTCGTGTACCTCGAAGTCCACAGCGACGTCGCACGCTGCCAACGCATCCCTAACGCCGCGCGAAACGACGTTCACGTCAGCTCCCGTGTCGAGCAGGATGTTCTCGACACGGACAACGCCTTCCACCATGACGCCGCGATTGGTCGAGCGCCGACTAGACTTGTCGGCCAACACCTTGACCCGTTCTTGGCGATTCTTCACCATCGCGTCTAGCAGACGCTGCGCGCTTCGCCCGGCGCAGCCTTAGGACAATTAGCCACGCGCTTATCTTTGTCGCCGCACTTCAAACACGCGCCACGCCCCTTCCTTGGCGCCGAATCACCTTTGTCGCCCGCTACATCCGATTCCGCCGCCAGCGGTATTTTCGGAGGATTCTTCCCGCCGCCTTCCTTGGGGCCGTCGCCACGGCCACCGTCCTTTCCTTTGCCACGGCCGCCCTTGTCCGTGGTGTACGACTTCGGCGGGGCAGGTGAAGCTTCTTCTAGCCCCACGTAAAACTGGAAGCCGGCAGAGAACTGCCGGAGCCAGTTTACAAAGCGAAATACGTCGCTCTTCAGGGCCTTGTTTCGTTGGAGCTGCAGCTGCTTCTGGACAGCGCTCTTCAACGTATCCGGTCGGATGGCACGCGCCATCACCTCGACAACCATCTTGCCTTCCAGGTGGAGCACCCACTCCTGGTGATATTGCTCTAGCACACGCATAAGGTCGTCCAGCATACGACCGACTCTAGACTCAGCGTCCAAAATCTTCGTGTCGAACCGAATGGCGGCCGACAGACGCTTCTTCAGGACGTCGAGATCTTGCGGATCTTCTTCGAACGCCGCGTGAAACCACGCGATCCACTCAGCTTCCGTGACAAGGTTGTGATCCTTGTTCAGGTCGAACATGGCGATCCGCCGCTTCGAGAACGGGTCCATGCAAGCACCAACCGGCATCGCAAACGGACTCGATCCCGTGCATTGGAGCGCATTAATCTGCTTCGGGTATTTTTGGTACTCGCGCATAAAAACGCGCCGCTCCGACTTCGTCGATTCCTTGGAACTCAGAGGTTGTGGGATGGCCGGAGCGTTCCACACTTGTCTACGGCCATAGCTGTCGTCACTGCCTATGTCAACGTCGTCCATGGGCGGGTGCCTTCTACCCGCGGTATTAGCGTCCGCCTCTGCTGCAGCAGCCGCTCTATCGGCCACAGCTGTCGCAGCGGAGCCTTCGCAGATGACATCGCAGCTGGTCCGTCGGTCTGCGCCGGGGTAAACGCGTACCCGCTGCGCGCTGGCTGCCACTCGTCAACTGGACGAGGCTGCCGTCTTCTCGGAGAACGAAAGGGATTCACCACGTCGCGATGCTCCTGGCGGCGCCCACGCGGCTGGTCGTCGCGGTTCCGCGGCCGGTAACGCTCTTCGTCTCTTGTCGAGTAGTCGCCGTCGGGGGAATCTTCTCGAGGCATCTCCGAGGCCATGATGCTGTTAAAGCTGATAACAACTAAAGAATTCTTTGTTCGTCCTTCACGGCTTCCGACCGCAAAGTTGCCTTCTTCGTAAGGCAAATCCAAGACTGTACATTACCTCAGGAAGCCCCAGGGGCTACGAGCCACGTGGCCACTGACTAGCATACAAAGTAATACTATCCATCTAGGTCATCAACAGTGCTACCAGAGCCGCGGTACTAAACAGCCACCGCGGCCGCAGTGGTCAAACAATCGGGCGACCCCGACTGCTCTGCACCGCAGAACAGTCGGCTCTGAGTCTAGAGCGTCCACGTCCCACGTGGCGGCTTGCTTCCTTACCGCCACGAGCAGCTCGTCGGCAGAATATCCCAAGGCATTGATTACGGGCCAGTCCACGAGCACCTCAACACTCTCCTTCTCGTTGTCGTCCAATACTGTACGTCCAGTTCTCTAAGTGTTAGAGACCCAAGAAATGAAAATTCTCCACGGACCTGTGAGTTCAACTCTCACGTTCACGTGATCGGCGGAGCTGCAAGCCAACAGTGCCGAGGCCACAGACGTGTCGGGCCCAGAGTCGTCCTCCAGGGATGTACTCGCTCCTACCACAAAATAGATCCTCGTGGCCCAGGACCATGAGGGCATCAATTTGCATCCGTGCTTGGCCCCGACCACCGTTGGCTCCAGGCACCTGGTTCGCCTAGATTCGACGTGCGCGACGGTGCTCACTCTTGCGATCGTACAGACTACAGAAGAAAGTGCACACAACGTCCTGCAACGCTGAGGTGAGTGCAGTTGTCTAGGCGAATGACCAAACAAGGCTCGCTGCGTGCGTGGTTACCCTCCTTAAGTTCAGTACCATTAAACGGCGGGCAGCTCAATAGGGTTTCAATACCAACACATATATTCGTTAAACGCAAAAGATACAAAATACATTGTGCAATGTCACGATCAATGACGCAAGTACGACGACGTCGACGGCACCGCCGTGGTGGTGCAAGGAGCCTTGGTCGTGGTGGCGGGGGCAGCCGTCGTGGTGCAAGGAGCCTTGGTGGTCGTAGCAGGCGCGGCGGTGGTGGTGCAAGGGGCCTTGGTCGTGGTGGCGGGGGCAGCCGTCGTGGTGCAAGGAGCCTTAGTGGTCGTAGCAGGCGCGGCGGTGGTGGTGCAAGGAGCCTTGGTCGTGGTAGCGGGGGCAGCTGTCGTGGTGCAAGGAGCCTTGGTCGTGGTTACAGGAGCAGCCGTGGTGGTGCAAGGAGCCTTGGTGGTCGTAGCAGGCGCGGCGGTGGTGGTGCAAGGGGCCTTGGTCGTGGTGACAGGAGCAGCTGTCGTGGTTTCAGGCGCAGCCGTCGTGGTTTCAGGCACAGCCGTCGTGGTGCACGGAGCCTTTGTGGTGGTGACAGGAGCAGCCGTCGTGGTTTCAGGCGCAGCCGTCGTGGTGCACGGAGCCTT
>NW_008580183.1:58967-67364 GCF_000520115.1 Aphanomyces invadans | reverse complement strand
GGGGCAGCCGTCGTGGTGCAAGGAGCCTTGGTCGTGGTGGCGGGGGCAGCCGTTGTGGTGCAAGGAGCCTTGGTCGTGGTGGCGGGGGCAGCCGTCGTGGTGCAAGGAGCCTTGGTCGTGGTGGCGGGGGCAGCCGTCGTGGTGCAAGGAGCTTTCGTCGTAGTGCAAGGGGTTGGAGTCGTGGTGTACGGAGTAGGAGTAACAGTGGGGACCGGGTTGAGGAGTTGAATCTGGTCGATGGCGTTGGTTAAAGTCCCTTGACTCATGACCGCGGCCGTTGCAAGGATAAAACGAATAGCAACCATTGGAATGCTGGTGGATGTATTGCAGTGGCAATTCAAGAATGACCTGAACGTGTCGTCTCGTTTGCCAGAGCGCCGCCGCAGGCTTGGCCCGCAGCCCCTTTACTTCCAGCGGGCCTGTGCCACTCCATGGAGGTGCATGTAGGAGGTGGACTGTTCAGCGCCTGGCACCGGCTAACCGTGAAATTCGTCCTTACATCGCGATAAAGCCCTTGCCACACTGAAACTCGTTCGCGCGAATGTACCACTTTACCCATCAAACGGCGGCACTACAGTGGGACGAACTTAAGACCATACGAGTGGTTGCGAGCAAACGGTAGCAGCAGCGATCGAGTCCGATGTCGACACAGAGGTGGCGTGGCTGGATACGCCATGGACGAAGTGGTCTCGCGGCAGCCTCGCCGGCGGCTCGTGCCGAAGTCGAGGACAGGCCGTCGTCGAGCCGACACACAATGATTTAAGCCCCAGATCCAGTTTTTGGAGTGTCAATATAGACGGTACAACCAAGGTGGGTGAATTTGAACAGCGGCCGTCGGAATGGGGTCCTTGTCGCCAGTATAATCCAGATTCGATGAACCACAACGTTAACTCCTGCGTGACGAGGAAGGGGATGGGGCATACAGATACAGCTTGCCCCCGCGTCCACTACACCAACCTAACCGCCTCGACTTCTACCGACAGCCGTTGGCTGGTCACAATGCAGGCGCGAAGCAGCGAGCGGTCAAACTGTGACTTGGCAGGACAAATATCGTTTCCTAGAAGGCGGACCGGTACGCGTTCGCGCTGGAAAGAAGGTCGCATCCTGTCATCCGCCACCTGGATCTCTCCCGTATTTGTGGGAGTTCAAACTTTTTTGCCGTACATACCATCTTGATCGTTCGACGTGGGCCACGGCAGCAGTTGGGTTGTGGCAAGTGGGTGACAAAAATACAATTGGGACTCAAAGGCTCGTCGAAACAGACGAGTCGCCTATACCGAATGGAATGTGACGAGTGGCACATGGAGTGCAATGCAGTACATGTGTCCAAGCGACTCTCGTGGCGCAAGGGGCGAGTGCATCGCGCGCAGCCTGCCATCTTGCACAATCGAATCGAGCAACATACACCCGACTTTTTCGTTGGGATGACGTCGCTTTCCTTTGCATGTACCCAAGCTGTGTGAACGACATTTGCTCCATCGTGCAGTTGGAAGCACCCGCCCAACCCATCTGAGCTGTGCAATGGGACCTTTGATGGGTCGGTTCATGGGCGCATGGGAGGAATGACGTGGGTGCCGTTTTCCAATTCGCTCCAGGTGTAGCGCTGAAAGAGTTTCATGGTGCACTGATTGGTTGATTCGAGGGTCATTCTAAAACCTGATTGGTGGAAACTGTAATTGTACGACCTGATGTCGCCATAGCCTAGGACTACTCGGCCCCCCACACATCCACAACGATTCAAGCATCGCGGAACCGTCGAATTGCCGCCGAGGAGCTCCACGACATCGCGTTTGCGATTCCAGCGCTTCGAGCCCAATCGATTCGCAAGAGCGCGAGGTCGCTCACGTGCCCCTGCTGGCTCGACTTCGACCGGTGAATGTTGCACTCAGCCCAGTCCTGTCGTCGGCGACCACATCGGTCGTCCTGTGGGGAAGCCATGCAAAACCAAACCGAGTTCTACAATGGCCTTCCTGGTCAGTTCACGTTGCTTCGCCCTCCAAATCCACTCCTCTCAGTTCGTCCTGGACCACCTGTACCTGGCCAGTCGCGAGTAAATTGGTTCTTTGTACATGAATCATACATAGTTCGTGCGGCCCTGCGACTTTGCCTTGGCCATTAGTACAAAAGGTCGAGATGCCAAAATCGCGGGGAAGCGCCGAGCAAGCTGCACTATTCGTATCGAAATTGGACGTGTGGGGGCTCAAAAAGCATCCACCGCCTTCGCCCATCTACCGTCACGAAGACGTTGTCGACGAGCCGCCGCGTGGACGGAGGGAAGTCAGGGCACTTTACGAGTTGATCGAGTCAGCATTTTCTTATGACTCGTGCTGATACCCATCGCTGCAATATGCGATGGACAAAACTTGGGCCGAGTCGGCGCAACAACGTTACAAAGGGCATCGAACAACCGATGGTTCCCTGGCCATGCTATCGCATGCGCGACCAGGGGGTTGGTCGACGGTGGCTGGTTCATGACCAACGCCGGACGAACCGAACGAAACTTTACCTCGCCCCAACCACGAGGGAACTCGTTTGCGGTTGAGTTGCCTGAATAAACGTATCGGGCGATCTCAACTGTTAGAACACTATCGTGCTCGCAATGGGAGGTTGCAAGAATCTTGTTTTTGTCAGGTTTTCGTAGAATCGTTAAAATGATCCACCTTTGCATGATGGGTTTGTTTAGTGTGTGCATCTAGATTTCCAACTCGGATACGTCTCCACCTTGTGGTGGTTCGATGGCACGTCTTGACTTTGCCTGCGCTTCTGCTGCGAGGTCATGCTTCGTTCACGTTCGCAGGACGATTGTGCCTAAGTAGTGGTGGTAACATGAGTCTTGGGGCGTCGGTTAGAGAGTGTCCATGTCTTATGACCAAGAACATTGTTCACACCACGCTCTCCGACGCAGCGCCTGCCGTTTTTAACAAGCATCTGCCGCCAGCCCCCTAGCTGCAATTGAGTGTGACCGCCTTACGAGAGAGTAGGTGACCACCTGTTCTCCCTCACCGCAGCCTCTACGTCAAACTGTGTCTGGCACATGAATTTCCTTCAGCTGTGGCAGCTTCCGCCAACCCACGCTTCACAGCTGTGCTAGCTCGAGACAACCCCCCCCTTTCTTCCCTTGCAGCATCCACCGTCGCGGACGAGATAGAGGCTAGACTACTCGAGCAGCGCGTTTCCGGCGTGCCGAAACGCTGGCAGGCGTTGGACAAACAGTCCATATTGTATGGTTCCTATCCTTTTGAGCCATCCTTGTACAAACCCTCGTCGGACGTGCAATTGTAAACTGGACTTCGGCAGAGCTGATTCTGGTTGTTTCGCCAGGAAGGCGACCTCGCATTGTTTCGTATCCATGGGCCTGGCTTGTACTGGACCTCTTGCCCCGAGACAGAGGTGCCCCCAAGTGCAATTTTCAATTTCAATCATAAAACATGCAAATGGATTTGAGTAGAGGAGCTACGGAAGTGCTCGAAAAGTTGCGGTACCAACCGCTCGCTTGCCAAGTCGGCGACCCTTCCCAGCGGTAGCAGCTTGATCACCATTCCCACCAGCTGTAACTCGACCGCTCTTGGTTTATAGTACTGGAATTCACCCGTTCTTCTAGGACTTTACTCCGATCTCGAACAGTCGGTTGATCGCAGCCTCCCCTAGCTATTCCCTAGCTGCACCAGTCAGCGCATTCTTCGAAGCTGCACCAACCTTCGCCAACCCCCCCTTCAGGACAGCGTCAGCACGAGCGAACATCCCTCGATTCATCTACTCAGTATCCGTCGTGTACACGAGCGAACCACTAGGGCAAAAATTCCGACGTACGGACGGTGAAATTCTGGCAGACGTTGATAGCCGCGTTGTATGGCACAATTTCCTCATTTGGCTAAAACGTCATTGCGCGTTCCTTGGCCCTCTTGAACGCGCTCTCTGCACAGCAAATTCAGCCTTATATCTTCAGGGAAGGGTTTGCGCACTCGTCCATCAGATTGGACAGGACTCTGTGAATGGTGTGTTCCCCGCGAATCCCCCAGAGATACGTCATCCTTCTACAAGATCGGGCTAACCGAAACTGGCATCGCATCCACCCATTGATCTCCAATATCCAAACCCCAATGTAGAGGTCCCAGACAGTATCGAAACAGGCTTGAGCCACCGCGTCAACAAGGGCCAACAGCAATCCGACGAGGGAAATCTTGGTCGCCACCTTGTAATACCTGAAAATGCCAGAGTCGAAATGTTTGCCATCGATGGCTAAGTGGAAAATGAATTTAATTCCCCCCCGATCCCAATCTGTATGACAAGTTACCTAAACAACAAGGTGGTTGGGATACCTCCTTCAACCTGCGCTGCGGGACACCACGGATGGGCTCACAAGAATACAGAATAGTCGCACGCCCAGCCTGGGAGCAGCACGCTGGCGCGGCCAACCTGCTACTGCTCCCGACGAGAAAAGAAATAATCATGCGATGACATGAGGCTTGAATCCGCACTCTCGTTCGGGTGACCTGGCGCAGACGGCCTCCTGAGTCAAACTCGGCGACACAACAAGGCTGTACTTGGCAAGGTGTGTGTCTGTCCGTACTATAGCATTTCAAGTTAAGCTGATCAATCCATCGTATTTTATATTTTAACTTGACGCTTCGGTAAATTTCTTTAGTCCCGATACATTTTAGGCGCAAAAAAACTAGACCAATGAGCTATTACGCTTTCTTTAAAGGATGGCTGCTTCCAAGCCTACCTATTGGTTGTTCGTACGGACAGGCACACAAGTTGCTCTTGTCCGTGCGATGACATGGCACGTGAAGTTCTCAAGTTAAACCAATAATCGTAAGAACAGACAAGCAAATTTGCCCAAGTTCGTACAGCCAGGCAGTGTCGCCTCAGTCAAGGTACATGCAGCCTCCCAAGTACTTGTAGCAGGATCAGCGCTCCTCCCGTGTCAAATCAATTTATACATATCTATCGACAATGACAAGGCGGGTGGGTGATCGCTGCGTCCTGGTCGGGATGTCGGCTCAAGACACACGGAGCCTAAAATGGCCGTCTGAACAAGCGGGACCGGACAAAAGTGCAGATCCAAGGTTTCATGCCATCGAACGATCTTCTCTCGTCGGGAAAAGCGGCAAGTTGGCCGTACGGTCGTGATGCACCCAAGCGGGGTGTGCGACTACTCTGTACTCATGTTCGCCCATTTGTCGGGCTGCCCAACAGAAGCTACAGTATGTAGCGCTGTTTTGCGAGGGACACCACACCCTTGTTGTGGGGTCCCAGGATTAAACTCATGCAAAATAGATTGCTGATTCACGCAGTAGAAGGAACCCCAGGCAATAGCCGACGAGTTTTCGAGCAAAACACCCGATCACATCTAAAGAGGGCATTCTAACACGAAAATGGTTCTTTTCACACTGGAATGGATTTTCTCACAACAAAATAGACATAGGTCAGGTTCCATGTTGAAGTCGCAGATACCATGTCGCCATGTCGTTGTGTAGACTTGTGAACAGTAGAAATCTACTTTGACGTGGTCGAAGAAATCGACGCAGCAATCGAGGACAGCCATGGCCAAATGCTGCATTGCGAAGTCAGTGGCAAGATCAACGGCCACAGCGGTCTCTCCAGCGTCCTAGACCTCACCATCATGTATGTGGATAAGGACTAAGGTCTCGACTAAATCTCAACATGCTAGACTGACACTGCACGTCAGATGCGGCCGAAGGGGACGCACGTACTCTGCACGTGCTTCTTCGTGTTGTTGACGGGCGTGGGCATGTTGCGGGTGCCGATGGTAATCTCTAACTCCCGCTATTTGTCCGTGTACTTGAAGTGGGCTGTCAAAAGATTGGCTGCATGATTTGATTCACTTGAACGCGGTTTTCATGAGCGAAAGCACCTTCAAGTGTCCATCGGGCGGCACAAACGAAATGACGCATTCACGCTAGTACCGAGTATACCGCACACAAGGATGGAAGTGGCAACAAAAGACTTCAAGGTGCAGTTTGCGTTCCCCAAGAGCGTGCGGACGGCTGATGCCAATACGAACAGCGGGTCGTACATGTTTGACGACTCAACCACGACACTCAAGTGGACCGTGGGAAAATTTAACCCGAAGCAGGTGATGTCGCCGTCGCTGAAAGGGTCATATCGTCTTACAGCACGGTGCGGCGACGCTGGACGAAAAACCGATCGTCGTCTTCGGGTCCAAAGTCCCGTTCACGACCGTATGTAGCCTCGCTGTTGATACCCTCGTCCTGAACAACGAAAACTACAAACCGTACTTGGGCGTTCGCACCCTCGCCCAAGCGGGGCGGTTCCACGAATCCTAGCGTCGAACCCATCCATGCCTTGCACACCTCGTTGACAGGTTGGTAGATTCTGTCAATACAGCTTTCAAACTCGATCAAGAGACCTTCGCTTCTACTTTCGACACTGGCTGTCGTGCCTCGACGTACCGACGCGTGGCTGGCATCTGGTAACGAGTGGAGTTTGATGGAAGCAAGCGACTCTAATTGCGTCGAAAGTATGACAGTGTCGTGATTACCTAGTTAAAGTTCAATTCAGAGCACTGGCCCAGACAAAGAGTGCGAACACGATAAAAGGGGCAGCTCTCACGAGTTTTGCACGAAGTAGAGCAAGACGCGAGGTGCAGTCCATGACGTGGTCAGCTCTTTCGACGCCGACGGTGCTGCAAGTCCGATTTAGATCCGACGATGGTGGCTACGCGGGTGGACTTGAACAGGATGAGTCGGACTCTTCCAGCAAAAACCGGCAACCCAACGACTCGTACAGCGAGCTGCGCCAGCCTTGGGTCCAGAATGTGGGCATTGCCAGGGACGGCGGAAACACCGACGCCGTCATTCGACAGGCCCTAGACACAAGTTGATCTATCGGTGCTACGGAAACGCTGCTGACTGTGTAGTTGTACAAGAACGCATTGACACACCATCTCGTCAAAGTCGGTGTCCAGCATCACGGCTTTTGTGGCTGACATAATTGAGCTAACAACGAGTAAGGATGCATCGAAGGATGGAGTGCACCTTCGAAGAGAAGCTCTTCGTGGAACCACTTCAAGCGGCGCTGCAATATGAAACCGTGCGCTTTAGCTAAAGCGACTTCTTGATTTACTGTTCATGGCGTTGTTTGGATTTGGGAGTTGTAGCTGTCTGTACACACGAAATCGTTCGAGACAACAAGAACTCGACGAAGAGACAACAACAAACGCATTAGATGATCACTGCTTGTTCGCTGCTACGCTTTTGTTTGTGGTACCGTTATTCTAATAGGGAGAAATGCGGCGAATAGTCCGAAGAAAGTCAACTGCAGGATACGCCAAGGGGTATCGGACCTGCGCCGGCGAACACGGTTCTTAGGTACGATCCAGAAGCAGTGCGTGATATTTTGCGTAACCGAGGTCAACAAGTACACACCTTAGACGACTCGTCGAACCGTCGCACACAAATCAATCGTTGGGTTGCCGCAGTTATCAAACGACAAAGAACAGATCATGTTGGTTGCAAGCATGCGTAAGATCAAAATGGACCAGTTTTTTGTGCTCGACTCGATTGACCAAGCGACGCCGAGCCAATTCAACAAGCGTCTCCGCTCCGTACAATGCAGTCCTTACACTTGCGTTGGTTCTTGTAGGACGTTGTGAATTTGCAAACCATGAGCGAGGTTCTAACGATGTTCGTTCAGCTCGAAAACGTTGACTGATGTCAAATGCATAAAAATCACATCCTAAATCAAAAACTGTCACCCCGCAGGGTTTCGATCCAAGTACTTCCACCACCTCATATCAAATGATGACACGCAGAATAAGAATTCAAAATTTGTCTAAAGTATTAACTACAGATGGTTAAGACCACTATATTCGGGTGAGCGTGAGTGTTTTGTACAGTGATACCTCACATTTTGCACCATCTCCAAAATATAAATTCTAACAGACGGATGGAAACCCAAAGAAAACGCAAACATAAATTTATAAAGTGATCTTAGTTGAGCAATCGTGCAATTGAATGGCCAGAGCTGGCCACCTCTTTGTCGTGCTCGGGGTGTCGTGCGCGGTACAAGTTGTGGCGGGTCTTGGCAGCACCATTCTTCATCCCGTAGGACTCGAGAGTTCGGTCGTCTTTTAGGATACGACGAATTGTCGTTATGTTAAGTTGGAAGCCAAACTTTTGGGTTGCCCATTGTTGGACCTCACGTGGCTTTATGGCTGCGCTCGCCTTGAAGTAGGCTCGAATACTGTTCTTGTCATGAATGGTCAATCGCTTGTTTCTTGGCTTAATGCTCTGCTCCATTTTGTAAATGTCCTTGTCTACTTGGCATCGACACTGCCTCACATTTGAAAATTCAAAACACGAAGCAGCGCTTTCAAATGACCTCTGAAGACTTTACACATCAAGTACTTGA
>NW_008580183.1:45722-46458 GCF_000520115.1 Aphanomyces invadans | reverse complement strand
CAGACGAAGCACCAACCTTCACGTGTACTCTAGTAGGCAAGTCTGAATGCGTAGAGTCCCAGATTTTGTGTATGGTCTGGTGGAAGGGTCCCCATGGTACGACCGAGTGCCGCGCCTGTGCCCCTGGTGGAACCTGTCGAAACGGGTAGTCAGCATACTCCCGAATTCAGAACTGTGTTTTGATGGATAGCTGCGCTTATACTACGAGGGACATTTTTGATGTGACATCAACGCCGTTGTGATAGGCAATGTGAATTGCCATTGCAACTTGCTCAGCGTTCATAAGCACTTGTTCGATTTCGCCGTTGACGTTGAACCGCACAAGCCACGCACTTCTCGAGACAACAAAGGTGTCGACCTCTCCAACGTATGTAAGTGACTCCTTCAGCAATTCGCCGTTGGACAGTTCTTTTGTTGTTCGGAACCATTTGCAACACCTGTACCCGACTATGGAGAGATTGTACTTTGTTGTTGCTTGATCTACAAGCGATGTGAGTGTGAACTGGCGTTCTCGAGTGTCGGCCTCTAGGGCCTTTGACGCTTTGCGGGGCCCAGAAGACTTTCGAATGGGCAATATCCGCAGCCTCATCCGAATGTCGAACCCATCCTCGAGCGACATGCATGCAACAGTGTGCGAACACAACCACCCTGAACGCATGTAAGCCAAGCAGTCGCAAATGAATTTGACGCGAATTGATTCGCACTATTCGTCACCACGACATCATCATTGGGGCAC
>NW_008580183.1:36506-37736 GCF_000520115.1 Aphanomyces invadans | reverse complement strand
TACACATCAAGTACTTGACGTCGAATCATATTATGCAGTTGATTCATTTTGAGTGGGGTGCAAAATGTGAGGTATCACTGTACTTCGTACTTTCTTGAGGAGCATTCTTTGAGAATATCACTTCCACTCTCAGAACCAATACTTTCAAAATTTGATTCCCATGGAATCGCATTTTTCCAAATTTGTGATGGGAAAAGCTAACTTGCACATGTTTTTGGATATTATACGCGTGTCGACAAAATTAACACGCGGAAACGATGACTTGCGCGTGGGGTGGGATGACATGCGCGTGTGACAGGATGACTTGGATGTACATCAGGATAACTAACGCGTGTATTACAAACACATAGAAACCAGACAAGCAGAGGCAATTACCAGACGAAGCACCAACCTTCACGTGTACTCTAGTAGGCAAGTCTGAATGCGTAGAGTCCCAGATTTTGTGTATGGTCTGGTGGAAGGGTGCCCATGGTACGACCGCAGTGCCGCGCCTGTGCCCCTGGTGGAACCTGTCGAAACGGGTGGTCAGCAGACTCCCGCAAGTTGAATTGCGTGTATCTCGCCTAGAACAGACCGAGGAATCCCAGACTTTGGTGTGTGGTCTGGTGGAAGGGTCCCCATGGTACGACCGCAGTGCCGCGCCTGTGCCCCTGGTGGAACCTGTCGAAACAGGTGGTCAGCAGACTCCCGAATTCAGAACTCTATTTTGATGGATAGCTGCGCTTATACTACGAGGGACATTTTTGATGTGACATCAACGCCGTTGTGATAGGCAATGTGAATTGCCTTTGCAACTTGCTCGGCGTTCATAAGCACTTGTTCGATTTCGCCGTTGACGTTGAACCGCACAAGCCACGCACTTCTCGAGGCAACAAAGATGTCGACCTCTCCAACAAGTGACTTCTTCAGCAATTCGCCGTTGGACAGTTCTTTTGTTGTTCGGAACCATTTGCAACACCTGTACCCGACTATGGAGAGATTGTGATTTGTTGTTGCTTGATCTACAAGCGATGTGAGTGTGAACTGGCGTTCTCGAGTGTCGGCCTTTAGGGCCTTTGACGCTTTGCGTGGCCCAGAAGACTTTCGAATGGGCAATATCCGCAGCCTCATCCGAATGTCGAACCCATCCTCGAGCGACATGCATGCAACAGTGTGCGAACACAACCACCCTGAACGCATGTAAGCGGCGCGTCACTTAGCGAATTGATTCGCACTATTCGTCACCACGAT
>NW_008580183.1:26516-27114 GCF_000520115.1 Aphanomyces invadans | reverse complement strand
ACATCGCGTCGGCAACAAGAATTCGAGGAAGCGTATGATTTAGAACCACTGACGTCACAGCACGTAGCTCATGAGCACAGATCTGCTTGATGCACTTGTGGTGACTTTCAATGGGCTTTTGATGCGATGTCACACCAGCAACGCCAGATGCTGTCACAAACCAGAATTCCCATGGTGGAATCAAATATGTTTCGTGGAACCAATCGGCGAAATGGTCTTCGCCAAGGACAACTTGCGATTCCAAGAGCACTATACGTGCAATCTGCTGGAATTGCAGCCAAGTACGTGCACACCACATCTTGTGGATGTCAGCCTTGACTTTGATATAGATTGCCGGGTCAACCAGATGGTTTCGATGGCGGTGTACGTTCCGCTTCATATGCACGTAGCACGTTGTAACGTGGACTTTGGGCCACTTCCGTCGAAGTGCTGTCGCTATGTATGTGGCGTGGGCTATACAGCACACCTGTTCCCATATCAGCTAAGGACTATTATGCAGTGCTCGAACCTTTGGAAGGAGGGTAAATCCGAAGAACGAATGCAATGACCTTGCTGTCACATCAAAGAGCTTCCAGTACGCTTCTTCGCACTCAGTGCG
>NW_008580183.1:15728-17771 GCF_000520115.1 Aphanomyces invadans | reverse complement strand
GGCCCAGAAGACTTTCGAATGGGCAATATCCGCAGCCTCATCCGAATGTCGAACCCATCCTCGAGCGACATGCATGCAACAGTGTGCGAACACAACCACCCTGAACGCATGTAAGCGGCGCGTCACTTAGCGAATTGATTCGCACTATTCGTCACCACGATATCATCATTGGGGCACTCGGGGGCACATACCTCCAATGCATTGAGCTGAGTGATCTTGCTGACAGCATTACCCAGGTCGATCCTTTCGTCCACACGGACACAGTGCATGCAGAGCATTTGCGACTCGATTTCAGCACCAACGCAGCTAGCCCCGTTTAATCCGTCGAGGGACTCTAAAAATCTGGAATTTATTCGTGAGACAAGAAATATCAGTTAAAGCACGTACGTAGACAATCGTTTTGGTGTGATTCTGCAACCCAAAAACGCTGACGCGTTGAACACTACGCGCCCACCAGCGAGAACTTTGTGGTTTACGGGTCGAGTTAAGAGCAGGGGTTTGTCGAGGGTGTCGATATTAAACGAAGCAACGTCCCATAGCGTTGGCTCGCTTTCGAACGACATCGCGTCGGCAACAAGAATTCGAGGAAGCGTATGATTTAGAACCACTGACGTCACAGCACGTAGCTCATGAGCACAGATCTGCTTGATGCACGGGAAATAAAGAACTTGGCCGGACTTGTCGGCAAGTCCGGCCAAGTTCTTCATTTCCCATCCCCCGCCGCGCTTTCGGACTAGATGCTGCTTGCGATTCTTCAGTTGTCGCAACGTGGGAAGAAGCGCCAGGTAGGCTGAATTTTGTGCTTGTCGTGTGTATAAATCCACCTATTTTATTGAGGATGACATCGACTTGAATGCATACAAGTCATCGCAGACATGCACGCCACATTTTGTGAACCACAACACCTTTTGCTAACCAAAAATATTGACTTGATATACCAGTAGTTTTTTTGGAGTGAGACCATGTCGAAGCCATTCATCGATCGCCAACAGTAGTGTTGGGTGTATACCGTACTGGGTGCATACAGAGGAGGGGTCCAGGCAGTGCTGGATGTTGCTATCCAGCAGCTGCGACTGGGCGCCGAAGCGCACCACGATTTTGAATTGATGGCGCAACGCACATGACCAGTGCAAGTATATACGTACACATGCTTGATAGAGCCGGATTTGAAATTTTGGGTGTGCTTGTAGCGGAATGGCCTGTGGTGCAAAAACATCTTCGCCTCACCAAACGATGCAAACAAATCCACGGTCGTCCAATGTGGCTTCCCATCAGTAGGGATTTGGTTGCCGAAACTCTCGGGGGACGTGGGTGGTGAACTCGACGCGGACTCGCTGTCACTTGGTGGTTCTGGTGAGATGTCCCTACTTGACCACGACGCATACGAGCCTTCAGGGCTGCTTGGATGATTCACACCACCCGCGCACGTCGGTTCATGACAATTAATGGCAAACAGTCACTTGTACTGCTATTAGCGCTCTACCGTTACTTAAGATGCACTGAATATGCCAATTAAAATTTGAAGTACCGAAAATAGAACATCCAATATTTTTGCAGCAGTTTCAAATTAGTCGCATTGAAGGTTTGGGTAAATTCACACTGATTATATCAGAATATAAATATGTCAACACTTCTACTAACGATTCGTGCCTGATCTATTTATTTTTACCATATTGTCAGTCCTCGACAACAACGAACTGTCCTTTTTAATAGAATGAGTAATTGCAGTAGTATTTCTACGGGGTTTTGTATGCCAAACTCGTCGTGAAACAACCCACTGCACGGTATATCTCAATACTGATCTCCTCCCCACTTGAATCAGAGCAAATTCGACAATTCAGACAGAGAATCAAATTTTTCAGGTACTCTTTACTTCGAATGACCCATTTCTATTCAATATTATCAATAATACCTGTACGATTCCAACAGTTGACGACGGTCGACGAGGTAACCTGTTGTGTTGGAAGGCAACTTTCTCGCCTTAACATTTGTCAAAGGCCCACTTGGCTAAATCTGTATAACCTGCGCTTGGGTTGCGTACAT
>NW_008580183.1:8615-8953 GCF_000520115.1 Aphanomyces invadans | reverse complement strand
CCATTTAGGACATCAACACCGATTCCAGTAGTACACGAAATTTAGATCCAATGATTTGCTTAGGAAGTCTTTTGAATGGCTTGGAACAAGTTTTCGGTACAGACTGGATTATCAACAGAAACCCCTAAACAACTCAACAAATTCAACATTTTTCAACACTAATCACTTATATAACGTTGTGAGGGAATAGAGCCACTATACCTCGACGGATTTACATTGAAGATGTGTCGTGGAGGTCTATGGATCGACTCCAAAGATCCTCATGTTTTTGACATCAGTTATCCAACAAAACATTCTTGGTTTTTGGCCAATCATACTGCCCAGTTCAATTCATTTCT
>NW_008580183.1:0-1240 GCF_000520115.1 Aphanomyces invadans | reverse complement strand
ATGGCACGGTGAATCATAACCAGACGCTTTTTTTGCGCTGGGACATTCATAAGATCTACATCCTCCTCACTATCGCTACCCTCAATAAGGTCCTCTTCTAACCACAGCCTACGCAAATGACGTTTCAGCGGGGCCATAATCCCGACATCCAGAGGGCACAGTGCTCGTCGCGTTTGGTGGAATGGCCGCCACAACGCAACCCGCCTCTTCACTGGCAATCTTCATTCCTTCCTTGCTCACATGCGGGTCAAAATTGTCAACTAAGTGCACAGATGGCTCTCTCACCTGTGGCTTCAACACCTTTCGAAGGTACATGGCCCAGACTCGAGAATCCATCCAAGCTCGTTCTTGGACAGCATTGGTCGGCCTGAGTTGTCTTGGAACGCGACGGCTTCTGACGCGAAAATCCGTGACGAGCGCAGAACCTTTGGAGGAGCTTGAGAAGGAATTGGTAGCCATTGGTATTGTTCCTGAGGTACGCGGATAGCCAATCTGGATGGTAACGCTTCAGGTAGTTGACGAGATGGGTGCAGGTTACCGCACGCTTGGCCTCGCGGAGCATGACCATGAAGGCTTTCAAGGCAGCAGTGTCAGGGATCTCTTCTGGCCTGCCGGCACCGTCGAGGTTGAACCGCTTGCCGCTGCCATCAAAGCTCTGGAGCTTTCCTGACTGCTGCGCCCAACGAGCAAGATTGCTCTTCGGGATCCCAGTTGCTGCCTGAAGGTCGCGGGTGGAAGCGGATCGAAGGACGGTGACCATTGCGCGCTTTAACGCCTGGTTGTAGCGGCGTCTGGGTTTCTTCTGGGGACTGACGTTGGTACGGCACCTTGGGGGCATAAGAGGAAAGACTGACGAGCTTGTGATGACTGGCAAGGGCATGAGCGCGCGAATTTTAAATGTTTCGCGCCAAATTGTATTTTTGTCCAATTAAATCTTATCATTTTTACTTCTTGGATTTAATTGGTTAAAAAGTTTCCACTTGGTTGAAAACTTCGGCTGTCCCTTAAAATCCGTCGTTAACTGTATTTATGGACATTCGGCCCTTTGCGCAAGTATTTGCGCAACCCCTGAAACATGATATTTATCGGGTTTTGACGGTACTTTTGGTGTTGAGGTCACGGACTCTGACACGATGGAGTCGAAGGCCCAGCGCGATGCTCACTCAGCATTGATCCAGCGTCGTGGGTCAACCACAGCGCACGAAAGACCAATGATACCAGGTACGCGACCCATGACATC